>NC_059212.1:46187566-46362566 GCF_020615455.1 Coregonus clupeaformis | reverse complement strand
TGGAAGCCATTCCTTCCGATACCGCTTCGGATACAAACAATTCAGGGTTACATGCCATAAACATGGAACGGTCCTGGATGCACTGCAAACAATCAAGGCGTTCAAGAACATGACAAAGGAAAAACAAGGGATGGAAGTTGTCATCCAAAGAGAAAAAGAGCCAAGGGCAGCTGTCAGTACACATTTCCCCTGCCATTTAATTGATAACAATGAGCTAGTGACAGTCACCTTCATCAAAGATCCAGGTAGTGGCAGTTCTTCATATACCCATGGCCATTCCAAACAGAGGAACAAAAATAAAATGCAACCTGGCAAGTTGATGACTTTCAATGTTAAAACTAGGGGTGGAAAAACTATTATAAGGAAAGTAATAAGAAACCCAGAGCTAAGGAAGAAAGTGACATATGTTTGTGTGTACGCATACAAAGGGGAAAAGGTGAAGCAAGCCTTGAGGAGAGATGGGCGATTTGCTGAAACCGTCTTCAGAAAACGCTGTCTTCTTTCTGAGTCAGAGATGGATGTCATCACAGAGATGTCCCAGCCAGTTGATGGTCTTGATGGGAAAATGTTGGTTGTGACTGCAGATCTTGTCGGTGGTGTATCTCAGTCACAAGATAGTCTTGAGGATTTTGGCAACACGCCAACTGAAGAGCTGTCCGAACCCCATGGTGTAACATCAGAAGCAGGGCTCTCTCCTCAGCATCCTACTACACCAGACACAGTTAAAACAAAGTTGCAGTCAACGGAGGCGGGAAAAGATGGTAGATCTCTGATGGAGAAGCAAAAATGGCGTGAGATTCCAAACTCTCAAGAGATCCTAAACACCCTGCGTTCCCAGTATGCAGGTTTGGTCAATCACATGAAAGACAGAGAGAAGTTGAAAAAGCCTTCAGACGTGCAACAATTCTTAAGAGTAGAGTTTGGAAAGAAAACACAGAGCTTCCAAGAGATTAAAAAACTGAAGAGGCTAATAGAGCTGAGTGCTTCTGTTTGTCTGGTGATCATTAAAGGGAAAGCAACAGGAACTGGCTTCCTTCTGTTTGACAAGTTCATCCTTACAAACGCCCATGTTGTCCAGGAAATCTATGAGCAAATCACAAACAAGCTGCAACAATCAGTAACAGTCACGTTTGACTTTGAAGACCTGGATGAGAGAACACAAAATATACCAGTGAAAAGTGAGGTTGTAGCCTATGAAAAAGATGATTCAGGGTATATTGACTTCGCTTTGCTGGAGCTTAGCGCAGATCCTGACATCACCTTGCCTTCAGGCTTGCTTGACACCTTCAGCTTTCCATCTCCAGAAGGTGGAATCTGCATCATCGGCCACCCCGAGTGTGGGGTGAAAATGAAAGACCCCTGCTTTATCATTCCATATGGAGATCGTGAACGAGCTGTAGAAAAACATGTCAAAGAAAATGAGGAATTCTTTCATGTTATAAATAACAGATATTTTGAGGAGAAATGGGACATCGAGGCACGTCTACCGACGGACACAGAAAGGATTACCTATGACACTTGTTTCTTCTACGGTGCCTCTGGCTCTCCAGTCTTCAATGTGTACTGCCAGCTGATAGCTATGCATACAGGAGGCTACTCCTACGAGGTTAAAAGAAAGAAAACCCAGAGTATCATAGAGTATGCCATTCCCCTGTCACGCACACTTCAGAGGATCATCATCCAAGCGGTGCGTAGGAAAAGAGTTGATGTGCTACAGGGATTCCTGAACCAGGGGAGTTGGCAATTAGACGTAGTGCTGGAAAGAGTCAAGACAGAGTCTGTTAATGACAGTCTGTTCACGGCATTTCAGGAGAAGCTGCAGTTCAACAGTAACACTTCAGCTACAGATCAGGGAGAGCAGAGAACCTTCTACCAGTTTCTCTTTGATAGAGTGGAAGCCACAGGAGTGGAAGCCACAGGAGTGGAAGCCACAGGAGTGGAAGCCACAGGAGTGGAAGCCATAGAAGTGGAAGCCATAGAAGTGGAAGCCACAGGAGTGGAAGCCACAGGAGTGGAAGCCACAGGAGTGGAAGCCACAGGAGTGGAAGCCACAGGTGTGGAAGCCACAGGTGTGGAAGCCACAGGTGTGGAAGCCACAGGAGTGGAAGCCATAGAAGTGGAAGCCACAGGAGTGGAAGCCACAGGAGTGGAAGCCACAGGAGTGGAAGCCACAGGAGTGGAAGCCATGGAGGTGGAAGCCATGGAGGTGGAAGATAATGAGTAATGACAGTAGTGACATTTATACTATTCTTACAATCCATGCTTTTAATCTAAACTATATTATTTTTATGTTTTCATATGTTAATTAGTATGCATTTCTATCAGTATTACATTCCTCATAACAGACCTGTTCTTAGTCAGATCATGATTACTTTTGATGCATCATTCATGTAACCTACTATTATTGAATCAAATAAACCTGAGATCTCCATGGAAATTATAGTTTCACCTACGCTAGTCTGACATGATTGGATTGTTCTCTGCCAGGAAGACTTGTACTGTAACCATTGTTCTCTGCCAGGAAGACTTGTACTGTAACCATTGTTCTCTGCCAGGAAGACTTGTACTGTAACCATTGTTCTCTGCCAGGAAGACTTGTACTGTAACCATTGTTCTCTGCCAGGAAGACTTGTACTGTAACCATTGTTCTCTGCCAGGAAGACTTGTACTGTAACCATTGTTTTCTGCCAGGAAGACTTGTACTGTAACCATTGTTCTCTGCCAGGAAGACTTGTACTGTAACCATTGTTCTCTGCCAGGAAGACTTGTACTGTAACCATTGTTCTCTGCTAGGAAGACTTGTACTGTAACCATTGTTCTCTGCCAGGAAGACTTGTACTGTAACCATTGTTTTCTGACAGGAAGACTGTTCTCTGCCAGGAAGACTTGTACTGTAACCATTGTTCTCTGCCAGGAAGACTTGTACTGTAACCATTGTTCTCTGCTAGGAAGACTTGTACTGTAACCATTGTTCTCTGCTAGGAAGACTTGTACTGTAACCATTGTTCTCTGACAGGAAGACTTGTACTGTAACCATTGTTCTCTGCCAGGAAGACTTGTACTGTAACCATTGTTCTCTGCCAGGAAGACTTGTACTGTAACCATTGTTCTCTGCCAGGAAGACTTGTACTGTAACCATTGTTCTCTGCCAGGAAGACTTGTACTGTAACCATTGTTCTCTGCCAGGAAGACTTGTACTGTAACCATTGTTTTCTGCTAGGAAGACTTGTACTGTAACCATTGTTCTCTGCCAGGAAGACTTGTACTGTAACCATTGTTCTCTGCCAGGAAGACTTGTACTGTAACCATTGTTCTCTGCCAGGAAGACTTGTACTGTAACCATTGTTCTCTGCCAGGAAGACTTGTACTGTAACCATTGTTTTCTGCCAGGAAGACTTGTACTGTAACCATTGTTCTCTGCCAGGAAGACTTGTACTGTAACCATTGTTTTCTGCCAGGAAGACTTGTACTGTAACCATTGTTCTCTGCTAGGAAGACTTGTACTGTAACCATTGTTTTCTGCCAGGAAGACTTGTACTGTAACCATTGTTCTCTGCTAGGAAGACTTGTACTGGAACCATTGTTCTCTGCTAGGAAGACTTGTACTGTAACCATTGTTCTCTGCCAGGAAGACTTGTACTGTAACCATTGTTCTCTGCCAGGAAGACTTGTACTGTAACCATTGTTCTCTGCCAGGAAGACTTGTACTGTAACCATTGTTCTCTGCTAGGAAGACTTGTACTGTAACCATTGTTTTCTGCCAGGAAGACTTGTACTGTAACCATTGCTTGTTTTAATCTTCAAAATAAAAGTACAGAAGAAGCTAAGATGGTATACTTGTAAACATGTTTTATTTTCTTCAAGCAATTGGGAAATGCCCCCCACTTGACATATGGCCCCCGTAACCATAACAAAGTAATAATATGTTAAAAACAATTCATAACAGTACCATACTGTCAATATAATGTTAAACGATCAGGTTCCTATCATAGCTCATACTTTTTTTTCTAACAAAAATAAAATGGATTGTCAAAATGCTTTAATAATGTTCTTAACAGCCCTCTGGTTTGTGAAAGACTAAGGACCAGTTTTAGGACAGAAAGGTGAGCTGTTAGCAGAGAGAGACAACACTTTAATATGTCCCAAATCCTGGTCCTGGATCAACTGTACTGTCATCTCTAATATAATAGTTTAGTGTGAATGATGCAGGATTTTCTATGAGGTAGTAATTGATCCTGGGAACGAGGGTAAGGATTAGATGGAGGAGGACACAACCTCATAACAACATGGGGTCTAAAACAAACTAAGACCACTACAATGATCTCCAGATCAGAATCAACCTTTAACATGAAAGATGATTCTAGATGATTGAATTGTTGTATGAGATTCTGATTAGGCCCCAAATGGCACCCTATTCCCTATATAGTGCACTACTAGCCCTATGGGCCCTGGTCAAAAGCAGTGCACTACATTTTTATTTTTATTTTTTTTATTTCACCTTTATTTAACCAGGTAAACCAGTTGAGAACAAGTTCTCATTTACAACTGCGACCTGGCCAAGATAAAGCAAAGCAGTGCGATAAAAACAACAACACAGTTACATATGGGGTAAAACAAAACAAAGTCAAAAATACAACAGAAATACAATTAATATACAGTGTGCAAATTTAGCAAGTTATGGAGGTAAGGCAATAAAATAGGCTATAGTGCAAAATAATTACAATTTAGTATTAACACTGTAATGATGTGCAAGAGATGATGTGCAAATAGAGATACTGGGTACAAATGAGCAAAATAAATAACAATATAGGGATGAGGTAGTTGGGCGGGCTAATTTCAGATGGGCTGTGTACAGGTGCAGTGATCGGTAAGGTGCTCTGACAACTGATGCTTAAAGTTATTGAGGGAGATAAGTGTCTCCAGCTTCAGAGATTTTTGCAATTTGTTCCAGTCATTGGCAGCAGAGAACTGGAAGGAATTGCGGCCAAAGGAGGTGTTGGCTTTGGGGATGACCAGTGAGATATACCCGCTGGAGCGCAGACTACGGGTGGGTGTTGCTATGGTGACCAATGAGCTAAGATAAGGCGGGGATTTGCCTAGCAGTGATTTATAGATGGCCTGGAGCCAGTGGGTTTGGCGACGAATATGTAGTGAGGACCAGCCAACAAGAGCGTACAGGTCACAGTGGTGGGTATTATATGGGGCTTTGGAGACAAAACGGATGGCACTGTGATAGACAACATCCAATTTGCTGAGTAGAGTGTTGGAGGCTATTTTGTAAATGACATCGCCGAAGTCAAGGATCGGTAGGATAGTCAGTTTTACGAGGGCATGTTTGGCAGCATGAGTGAAGGAGGCTTTGTTGCGAAATAGGAAACCGATTCTAGATTTAACTTTGGATTGGAGATTCTTAATGTGAGTCTGGAAGGAGAGTTTACAGTCTAACCAGACACCTAGATATTTGTAGTTGTCCACATACTCTAGGTCAGACCCGTCTAGAGTAGTGATTCTAGTCGGGTGGGCGGGTGCCAGCAGCGTTCGATTGAAGAGCATGCATTTAGTTTTACTAGTGTTTAAGAGCAGTTGGAGGCTACTGAAGGAGTGTTGTATGGAATTGAAGCTCGTTTGGAGGTTTGTTAACACAGTGTCCAATGAAGGGCCAGATGTATACAAAATGGTGTCGTCTGCGTAGAGGTGGATCTGAGAGTCACCAGCAGCAAGAGCGACGTCATTGATATACACAGAGAAAAGAGTTGGCCCAAGAATTGAACCCTGTGGCACCCCCATAGAGACTGCCATAGGTCCAGACAACAGGCCCTCCGATTTGACACACTGAACTCTAATAGGGAATAGGGTGCCATTTGGGGTGCGTAGATCTCCACACTACAGGTCCCTGTTGTTGCTGCTGAGTAGTTTGGGGTAGGAGGTTCCGATGGAGCGCCCGTGGCGATACACCACCACCTCTAGCAGGTACTCATCCACCTTCACCACGGCCGTGGTCACCTGGACATAAACCACAAGGCTAACGTTAGCCAATACATTTAGATACTGGCTAGGATTGTCCTCATCAACACCAGCTTTGGGCTGCATTCCAATTCTCAACCCTTTTCCAGAAGTGTGCACACTTTGGGAGAAGGGTGAATGGGGATGCAGTCTCAGTGGCTGGTAAGAACAGTCGTTTATTCATCTTGGAGGTGTGATGTTATGGCTGGTAAGAACAGTAGTTTATTCATCCTGGAGGTGTGATGTTATGGCTGGTAAGAACAGTCGTTTATTCATCCTGGAGGTGTGATGTTATGGCTGGTAAGAACAGTAGTTTATTCATCCTGGAGGTGTGATGTTATGGCTGGTAAGAACAGTCGTTTATTCATCCTGGAGGTGTGATGTTATGGCTGGTAAGAACAGTAGTTTATTCATCCTGGAGGTGTGATGTTATGGCTGGTAAGAACAGTAGTTTATTCAGCCTGGAGGTGTGATGTTATGGCTGGTAAGAACAGTCGTTTATTCATCCTGGAGGTGTGATGTTATGGCTGGTAAGAACAGTAGTTTATTCATCCTGGAGGTGTGATGTTATGGCTGGTAAGAACAGTAGTTTATTCATCCTGGAGGTGTGATGTTATGGCTGGTAAGAACAGTAGTTTATTCAGCCTGGAGGTGTGATGTTATGGCTGGTAAGAACAGTAGTTTATTCATCCTGGAGGTGTGATGTTATGTCTGGTAAGAACAGTAGTTTATTCATCCTGGAGGTGTGATGTTATGTCTGGTAAGAACAGTAGTTTATTCAGCCTGGAGGTGTGATGTTATGTCTGGTAAGAACAGTAGTTTATTCAGCCTGGAGGTGTGATGTTATGGCTGGTAAGAACGGTAGTTTATTCAGCCTGGAGGTGTGATGTTATGGCTGGTAAGAACAGTAGTTTATTCATCCTGGAGGTGTGATGTTATGGCTGGTAAGAACAGTAGTTTATTCAGCCTGGATGTGTGATGTTATGGCTGGTAAGAACAGTCGTTTATTCATCCTGGAGGTGTGATGTTATGGCTGGTAAGAACAGTCGTTTATTCAGCCTGGAGGTGTGATGTTATGGCTGGTAAGAACGGTAGTTTATTCATCCTGGAGGTGTGATGTTATGGCTGGTAAGAACAGTAGTTTATTCATCCTGGAGGTGTGATGTTATGGCTGGTAAGAACAGTCGTTTATTCAGCCTGAGGTGTGATGTTAGCTATGATGTCTTCCGGTTGATAAGACGTGTAATCAGGGTGGTTCAGGGAACCATGAGTAACCTAGCCTGAGACCTGAGAACTAGCATTAGCTTCAGATTATTTTGTTTACAAATAATAATGTAATGTATTTTGGACTCCAAAATGACAATACATTATTTACCATTACATTTACATTTACATTTACGTCATTTAGCAGACGCTCTTATCCAGAGCGACTTACAAATTGGTGCATTCACCCTATAGCCAGTGGGATAACCACTTTACAATATTTATTTTTTTTCTCTTTAGGGGGTGGGGCAGAAGGATTACTTTATCCTATCCCAGGTATTCCTTAAATAGGTGGGGTTTCAAATGTCTCCGGAAGGTGGTGAGTGACTCCGCTGTCCTGGCGTCGTGAGGGAGCTTGTTCCACCATTGGGGTGCCAGAGCAGCGAACAGTTTTGACTGGGCTGAGCGGGAACTATGCTTCCGCAGAGGAAGGGGAGCCAGCAGGCCAGAGGTGGATGAACGCAATGCCCTCGTTTGGGTGTAGGGACTGATCAGAGCCTGAAGGTACAGAGGTGCCGTTCCCCTCACAGCTCCATAGGCAAGCACCATGGTATTGTAACAGATGCGAGCTTCAACTGGAAGCCAGTGGAGTGTGCGGAGGAGCGGGGTGACGTGAGAGAACTTGGGAAGGTTGAACACCAGACGGGCTGCGGCATTCTGGATGAGTTGTAGGGGTTTAATGGCACAGGCAGGGAGGCCAGCCAACAGCGAGTTGCAGTAATCCAGACGGGAGATGACAAGTGCCTGGATTAGGACCTGTGCCGCTTCCTGTGTAAGGCAGGGTCGTACTCTCCAAATGTTGTAGAGCATGAACCTGCAGGATCGGGTCACCGCCTTGATGTTAGCGGAGAACGACAGGGTGTTGTCCAGGGTCACGCCAAGGCTCTTCGCACTCTGGGAGGAGGACACAACGGAGTTGTCAACCGTGATGGCGAGATCATGGAACGGGCAGTCCTTCCCCGGGAGGAAGAGCAGCTCCGTCTTGCCAAGGTTCAGCTTGAGGTGGTGATCCGTCATCCATACTGATATGTCTGCCAGACATGCAGAGATGCGATTCGCCACCTGGTTATCAGAAGGGGGAAAGGAGAAGATTAGTTGTGTATCGTCAGCGTAGCAATGATAGGAGAGGCCATGTGAGGATATGACAGAGCCAAGTGACTTGGTGTATAGGGAGAATAGGAGAGGGCCTAGAACTGAGCCCTGGGGGACACCAGTGGTGAGAGCATGTGGTGCGGAGACAGCTTCTCGCCACGCCACTTGGTAGGAGCGACCGGTCAGGTAGGACGCAATCCAGGAGTGAGCCGCGCCGGAGATGACCAGCTCGGAGAGGGTGGAGAGGAGGATCTGATGGTTCACAGTATCAAAGGCAGCAGACAGGTCTAGAAGGACAAGAGCAGAGGAGAGAGAGTTAGCTTTAGCAGTGCGGAGAGCTTCCGTGACACAGAGAAGAGCAGTCTCAGTTGAATGACCAGTCCTGAAACCTGACTGGTTTGGATCAAGAAGGTCATTCTGAGAGAGATAGCAAGAGAGTTGGCTAAAGACGGCACGCTCAATAGTTTTGGAAAGAAAAGAAAGAAGGGATACTGGTCTGTAGTTGTTGACATCAGTAGGATCGAGTGTTGGTTTTTTGAGAAGGGGTGCAACTCTCGCTCTCTTGAAGACGGAAGTGACATAGCCAGCGGTCAAGGATGAGTTGATCAGCGAGGTGAGGTAGGGGAGAAGGTCACCGGAGATGGTCTGGAGAAGAGAGGAGGGGATGGGGTCAAGCGGGCAGGTTGTTGGGCGGCCTGCAGTCACAAGTCGCAAGATTTTATCTGGAGAGAGAGGGGAGAAAGAAGTCAAAGCATAGGGTAGGGCAGTGTGAGCAGGACCAGCAGTGTCATTAGACTTAACAAACGAAGATCGGATGTCGTCAACCTTCTTTTCAAAGTGGTTGACGAAGTCATCCACAGAGAGAGAGGAGGAGGGGGGGAGGATTCAGCAGGGAGGAGAATGTGGCAAAGAGCTTCCTAGGGTTAGAGGCAGATGCTTGGAATTTATAGTGGTAGAAAGATGCCAGGTCGGCAGGGAGTTTAGTTTTCTTCCATTTCCGCTCCGCTGCCCGGAGCTCTGTTCTGTGAGCTCGCAATGAGTCATCAAGCCACGGAGCTGGAGGGGAGGACCGAGCCGGCCGGGAGGATAGGGAACACAGAGAGTCAAAGGATGCAGAAAGGGAGGAGGAGGGTTGAGGAGGCAGAATCAGGAGATTGGAGGGAGAAGGATTGAGCAGAGGGAAGAGATGATAGGATGGAAGAGGAGAGAGTAGTGGGAGAGAGAGAGCGAAGGTTGCGGCGGCACATTACCATCTGTGTAGGGGCAGAGTGAGTAGTGTTGGAGGAGAGCGAGAGAGAAAAGGATACAAAGTAGTGGTCGGAGACATGGAGGGGAGTTGCAGTGAGATTAGTAGAAGAGCAGCATCTAGTAAAGATGAGGTCAAGCGTATTGCCTGCCTTGTGAGTAGGGGGGGACGGTGAGAGGGTGAGGTCAAAAGAGGAGAGGAGTGGAAAGAAGGAGGCAGAGAGAAACGAGTCAAATGTAGACGTAGGGAGGTTGAAATCCCCCAAAACTGTGAGGGGTGAGCCATCCTCAGGAAAGGAACTTATCAAGGCGTCAAGCTCATTGATGAACTCTCCAAGGGAACCTGGAGGGCGATAGATGACAAGGATATTAAGCTTAAATGGGCTAGTGACTGTGACAGCATGGAATTCAAATGAGGAGATAGACAGATGGGTTAGGGGAAAAATTGAGAATGTCCACTTGGGAGAGATGAGGATTCCTGTGCCACCACCCCTCTGACCAGATGCTCTCGGGGTATGCGAGAACACATGGTCAGACGAGGAGAGAGCAGTAGGAGTAGCAGTGTTTTCAGTGGTAATCCATGTTTCCGTCAGCGCCAGGAAGTTGAGGGACTGGAGGGTAGCATAGGCTGGGATGAAGTCAGCCTTGTTGGCAGCAGAACGGCAGTTCCAGAGGCTGCCTGAGACCTGGAACTCCAGGTGTGTGGTGCGTGCAGGGACCACCAGGTTAGAGAGGCAGCAGCCACGCGGTGTGAGGCGTTTGTGTAGCCTGTGCGGAGAGGAGAGAACAGGGATAGGCAGAGGCATAGTTGACAGGCTGCAGCAGATGGCTACAATAATGCAGAGGAGATCGGAATAAAATGAACTAAACATCTGGGAAAGGAGAGAGCCACAACTCCCAAATATAACTCTCCCAACTTCCACCTCAGAAACTATAATTGTTGTAAACTACAGCAGTTCAATGTTTTCTAGGAATAGACTAACCTAGTTTATTCAGCTAGCTAACTAGGTGCAGTATTATTCCGTGAAAAACGTCCGGGCACCTCGTCATAACACACGGCACGAACACACAGAGAGAGCCAAACTAACGTTAGCTAGTCACCCATGTCCCGAATTCCTTGAGCGACTCGGGCTATCAATATGAAAAAAAAAAAAACACAAGTGTAGGTTATGACTTACCCCTAGCAGCTACTATTAGCTAGCCAAGTGCAAAGCTAGCCACTGAATTGACTCAGCCAGTTCGCGTCTGTTCGCTCGGTCGTTCCAGCTATTGTTTACAAGTAGCTATCCAGGTTGCAACAAGCTTGCTAATTTTCAAGCGCAGTAGCCACTTGCTACCTAACGTTAACGGTTCAGACAATGAGATTAGAAAACAGCTGAATGGTAGGCAATTATTGTATGTAATTATTGTAGGCAGCCAGCTGGCGTAATTACAGGCACTCTCAGGCGTGAAACAACTATACCGTTGCTGATAGCTAGTTAGTTAGCTAGCTAGAATAGTTAGCAAACTAGCTAGCCATTGCTTTCAGACAAAGAATAACCTCTCCTTTCACGGCATGAATACACAGAGAGAGCCAAACTAACGTTAACTAGTCACCCATGTCCCGAATTCCTTGAGCGACTCGGGCTATCAATGTGTAAAAAAAAAAAACACAAGTGTAGGTTATGACTTACCCCTAGCAGCTAGTGTTAGCTAGCCAAGTGCAAAGCTAGCCACTGAATTGACTCAGCCAGTTCGCGTCTGTTCGCTCGGTCGTTCCAGCTATTGTTTACAAGTAGCTATCCAGGTTGCAACAAGCTTGCTAATTTTCAAGCGCAGTAGCCACTTGCTACCTAACGTTAACGGTTCAGACAATGAGATTAGAAAACAGCTGAATGGTAGGCAATTATTGTATGTAATTATTGTAGGCAGCCAGCTGGCGTAATTATAGGCACTCTCATGCGTGAAACAACTATACCGTTGCTAATAGCTACTCGCCAGCTAGTCCAGGTGGTGAGTTAGCTAGCTAGCTAGCTTCGTGCTACACCCGGCACCGCCGAATACAATACTTAACCTACAATAATTACATACAATAACTACCTACAACAACCCACGATACCTACCTACAATACCTAACTACAATCAAAATACATAGTTTTAAGCCTTACATTAATTTCTATTGGGCACAACATCATCTCAAACACAACCAAAACAAACGGTAAATGCATCCAACAGGTTTGTAGTCAATATGGGACCAAATACTAAACTTTTAACTAAATGTAATCCACTATAAGTGACTTTGTCCAAATACTTATGACATCTTCAAATAGGGGACCTAGATACATAAAGTGCATTCATTTCTACATGGTAAAACCGATATGTATGAAAATACCCTCAAATAAATGGTAACATTATGTACTGTCGCCTCATATAAAACATTTGATCTCAAATCCAATATTCTGGAGTATAGCGCCAAATTAAAAGTTTTAGCTTCACTGTCCAAATAAATTAGCAAAATAATGGTGGGTCAAAATTATTCCCAAGATGTTTAAATAAAACAACTTGGCCATGAAGAAGTTTCAGTAGATTAGTAACTGATTCCTATAAAGCTACGTGGTGTATAATGTAGCTGGACATTGTAAAGTCTGATTCCTATAAAGCTACGTGGTGTATAATGTAGCTGGACATTGTAAAGTCTGATTCCTATAAAGCTACGTGGTGTATAATGTAGCTGGACATTGTAAAGTCTGATTCCTATAAAAGCTACGTGGTGTATAATGTAGCTGGACATTGTAAAGTCTGATTCCTATAAAGCTACGTGGTGTATAATGTAGCAGGACATTGTAAAGTCTGATTCCTATAAAGCTACATGGAATATAATGTAGCTGGACATTGTAAATTCTGATTCCTATAAAGCTACATGGAATATAATGTAGCTGGACATTGTAAAGTGTGATTCCTATAAAGCTATATGGAATATAATGTAGCTGGACATTGTAAAGTCTGCTTCCTATAAAGCTACGTGGTGTATAATGTAGCTGGACATTGTAAAGTCTGATTCCTATAAAGCTACGTGGTGTATAATGCAGCTGGACATTGTAAAGTCATACCACACAATTATATTACTTCTTATTGACATTCAAGACTAACCCCCAATACTGACTATGTTCAGACAGTTAATCAGCATTATTTAAAAAATAGGAAATAAGAAAACTGTCACGATCGTTAACGGAAGATACGGACCAAGGCGCAGCGTGATAAGCGTACGTTTTATTAAGTACTTAACACAACACAAAACAACAAACAAACGATACGTGAAGTCCTAGGTTACACAAAACAAACCTTTACGGAACAAGATCCCACACCGACTAGTGCCAAACAGGCTGCCTAAGTATGGTCCCCAATCAGAGACAACGAGATACAGCTGCCTCTGATTGGGAACCACCCTGGCCAACATAGATCTAAACGATCTAGAACATCAACATAGAAAATATAACACAGAAACTCCACACCCTGGCTCAACATTTCAGAGTCCCCAGAGCCAGGGCGTGACAAAAACAAACATGTTCTGTATGCTGTAAATAACCTAAACTCTAACTGTAAATAACCTAAACTCTAACTGTAAATAACCTAAACTCTAACTGTAAATAACCTAAACTCTAACTGTAAATAACCTAAACTCTAACTGTAAATAACCTAAACTCTAACTGTAAATAACCTCAACTCTAGCTGTAAATAAGCTAAACTCCAACTGTAAATAACCTAAACTCTAACTGTAAATAACCTCAACTCTAACTGTAAATAAGCTAAACTCTAACTGTAAATAACCTAAACTCTAACTGTAAATAACCTCAACTCTAGCTGTAAATAACCTAAACTCTAACTGTAAATAACCTAAACTCTAACTGTAAATAACCTCAACTCTAGCTGTAAATAAGCTAAACTCTAACTGTAAATAACCTAAACTCTAACTGTAAATAACCTAAACTCTAACTGTAAATAACCTCAACTCTAGCTGTAAATAACCTAAACTCTAACTGTAAATAACCTAAACTCTAACTGTAAATAACCTAAACTCTAACTGTAAATAACCTAAACTCTAACTGTAAATAACCTCAACTCTAGCTGTAAATAACCTAAACTCTAACTGTAAATAACCTAAACTCTAACTGTAAATAACCTCAACTCTAGCTGTAAATAAGCTAAACTCTAACTGTAAATAACCTAAACTCTAACTGTAAATAACCTAAACTCTAACTGTAAATAACCTAAACTCTAACTGTAAATAACCTCAACTCTAGCTGTAAATAAGCTAAACTCTAACTGTAAATAACCTAAACTCTAACTGTAAATAACCTAAACTCTAACTGTAAATAACCTCAACTCTAGCTGTAAATAACCTAAACTCTAGCTGTAAATAACCTAAACTCTAACTGTAAATAACCTAAACTCTAACTGTAAATAACCTAAACTCTAACTGTAAATAACCTAAACTCTAACTGTAAATAACCTCAACTCTAGCTGTAAATAAGCTAAACTCTAACTGTAAATAACCTAAACTCTAACTGTAAATAACCTCAACTCTAACTGTAAATAACCTAAACTCTAACTGTAAATAACCTAAACTCTAACTGTAAATAACCTCAACTCTAGCTGTAAATAACCTAAACTCTAACTGTAAATAACCTCAACTCTAGCTGTAAATAACCTAAACTCTAACTGTAAATAACCTAAACTCTAACTGTAAATAACCTAAACTCTAACTGTAAATAACCTCAACTCTAGCTGTAAATAAGCTAAACTCTAACTGTAAATAACCTAAACTCTAACTGTAAATAACCTAAACTCTAACTGTAAATAACCTCAACTCTAGCTGTAAATAAGCTAAACTCCAACTGTAAATAACCTAAACTCTAACTGTAAATAACCTCAACTCTAACTGTAAATAAGCTAAACTCTAACTGTAAATAACCTAAACTCTAACTGTAAATAACCTCAACTCTAGCTGTAAATAACCTAAACTCTAACTGTAAATAACCTAAACTCTAACTGTAAATAACCTAAACTCTAGCTGTAAATAAGCTAAACTCTAACTGTAAATAACCTAAACTCTAACTGTAAATAACCTCAACTCTAGCTGTAAATAAGCTAAACTCTAACTGTAAATAACCTAAACTCTAACTGTAAATAACCTAAACTCTAACTGTAAATAACCTAAACTCTAGCTGTAAATAACCTAAACTCTAACTGTAAATAATCTCAACTCTAACTGTAAATAACCTGAACTCTAACTGTAAATAACCTAAACTCTAACTGTAAATAACCTCAACTCTAGCTGTAAATAACCTAAACTCTAACTGTAAATAACCTAAACTCTAACTGTAAATAACCTCAACTCTAGCTGTAAATAAGCTAAACTCTAACTGTAAATAACCTAAACTCTAACTGTAAATAACCTAAACTCTAACTGTAAATAACCTAAACTCTAACTGTAAATAACCTCAACTCTAGCTGTAAATAACCTCAACTCTAACTGTAAATAACCTAAACTCTAGCTGTAAATAACCTAAACTCTAACTGTAAATAACCTCAACTCTAGCTGTAAATAACCTAAACTCTAACTGTAAATAACCTAAACTCTAACTGTAAATAACCTCAACTCTAGCTGTAAATAACCTCAACTCTAGCTGTAAATAACCTAAACTCTAGCTGTAAATAACCTAAACTCTAGCTGTAAATAAGCTAAACTCTAGCTGTAAATAAGCTAAACTCTAACTGTAAATAACAGGCCTTGTTGCAGACATTGTTAGGACTTCATTAAAACCTCTAAAGGAGTTCATGAAACCATCCAACCATGGATGACTCTATACATATTTACAACGTATTGCTTATTACAGAAGGCTAGTAAATTTTTTAACCCCATTCAAAGTTGTTTTAAACAACTGTTCCATTCCGTGGTATTAGGAATGATGTTCGTCCATATAGGTTTTGTTGGATTTGTAGGTAGGTCCAGATGTTATCCATTTTAAAATGATAAACTCATTTACATTTTAGTCATTTAGCAGACGCTCTTATCCAGAGCGACTTACAGTTAGTGAATACATTTTTTTATTTATTTATTTATTTATTTTTTATACTGGCCCCCCGTGGGAATCGAACCCACAACCCTGGCGTTGCAAACGCCATGCTCTATCAACTGAGCTACATCCCTGCCGGCCATTCCCTCCCCTACCCTGGACAACGCTGGGCCAATTGTGCGCCGCCCATGAGTCTCCCGGTCGCGGCCGGCTGCGACAGAGCCTGGATTCGAAACAGGATCTCTAGTGGCACAGCTAGCACTGCGATGCGGCGCCTTAGACCACTGCCCCACTCAGGAGACTAAACTTGTTGTGTTGGAGTTTGTGATGCATGAAATTGTCAATGGACTGTATAGTGGGGGGTCTGAAGGTGTTGGTGATGGAGTTTACCACTGTAGTTTGTGAAAGAGAAGTGGTGGTGTGTGTGTATGAACTGTTTTGGACTTACCCTATTCTACTTTAGTATTAGATTCACATGTTTTTAAACAACTCTGATATCATTTGAAAACATGTCTACGACTCACAAGTATTATTTAACAATCAGATTAACTTGAGAGACAAGTAAATTAACCAATTCTCAATATTCACCAGAGACAGTGATTCTAAACTTGTAAAAAATAATTAGAAATAGCATTGTTTACATGTACTTATGCTACTATAATAAACATTTTTTCCCCTCATCAATCTACACACAATACAGCATAACGACAAAGTGTAAACAGGTTTTTAGAAATGCTTGCAAATGTATTAAAATGTCAAAAACAGAAATACCTTTGTGATGGAAATGTTTATGTTTGTGCTTTTCTATAAACCAATTTCTGTGTTCATGCCTGTGACTGACTGAACAAACCCTAACTATCAGTAGCTGCAAGGTGGCAGTACGCCCAGACCTTATTTTGAGAACAAAATATATCTCTGTTTCAAGGTCTCATCTTAGAGAGAAGAAGCCTCGTGAGGTATTGGTCTGTCACATGTTATGGACTGGTATTGGTCGGTCACATGAATGAAACAAAACGGTAATGATTAATGAATTATGCTAAATCATGAAATGTAACTTGTCTGTGTATAGCCATGTATAAGACAACTGCTGGGACTGCCCCGGCAGAGCTCCTGATTGACATGTGTACTATTGTGCATTGGGTTGGTTGGAACCTCTCCAACACGCTGACAATAAACAAGGATTGATTTAAGATTGACTTTGAGTGTCCCTGTGTAAGAATTTCCACGACACCTTATGTAGGGCATTGGTGTCTAGATGGAATTTGTATTTGTGGTCCTGGCAACTGGACCTTTTTTGGAACGCCATCATTTTTGTCTTACTGAGATTAACTGTCATGGCCCAGGTCTGACAGAATCTGTGCAGAAGATCTATGTGCTGCTGTAGGCCTTCCTTGGTTGGGGACAGAAGCACCAGATCATCAGCAAACAGTAGACATTTGACTTCAGATTCTAGTAGGGTGAGGCCGGGGGCTGCAGACTGTTCTAGTGCCCTCGCTAATTTGTTGATATACAGTGCCTTTGGAAAGTATTCACACCCCTTGACTTTTTCAACATTTTGTTACGTTACAGCCTTATTCTAAAATGAATTAAAAACAAAAATGTTCTCAGCAATCTACACACAGTACCCCATAATGACAAAGCAAAAACAGTAAAAAAAAAAAAATGTTAGCTAATTTATAAAAAATAAAAACAGAAATACTTTATTTACATAAGTATTCAGACCCTTTGCTATGAGACTCAAAATTGAGCTCAGGTGCATCCTGTTTCCATTGATCATCCTTGAGATGTTTCTACAACTTGATTGGAGTCCACCTGTGGTAAATTCAATTGATTGGACATGATTTGGAAAGGCACACACCTGTCTATATAAGCTCCCACAGTTGACAGAGCATATCAAAGCAAAAACCAAGCCATGAGGTCGAAGAAATTGTCCGTAGAGCTCCGAGACAGGATTGTGTCGAGGCACAGATCTGGGGAAGGGTGCCAAAACATTTCTGCAACATTGAAGGTCCCCAAGAACACAGTGGCCTCCATCATTCTTAAATGGAAGAAGTTTGGAACCACCAAGACTCTTCCTAGAGCTGGCCGCCCGGTCAAACTGAGCAATCCGGGGCGAAGGGCCTTGGTCATGGAGGTGACCAAGACCCTGATGGTCACTCTGACAGAGCTCCAGAGATCATCTGTAGAGATGGGAGAACCTTCCAGAAGGACAACCATCTCTGCAGCACTCCACCAATCAGGCCTTTATGGTAGAGTGGCCAGACGGAAACCACTCCTCAGTAAAATGCACATGACATCCCGCTTGGAGTTTGCCAAAAGGCACCTAAAGGACTCTCAGACCATGAGAAACAAGATTCTCTGGTCTGATGAAACCAAGATTGCACTCATTGGCCTGAAAGCCAAGCGTCACGTCTGGAGGAAACCTGGCACCATCCCTACGGTGAAGCATGGTGGTGGCAGCATCATCCTGTGGGGATGTTTTTCAGCGGCAGGGACTGGGAGACTAGTCAGGATCGAGGGAAAGATGAACGGAGCAAAGTACAGAGAGATCCTTGATGAAAACCTGCTCCAGAGTGCTCAGGACCTCAGACTGGGGCGAAGGATCACCTTCCAACAGGACAACGACCCTAAGCACACAGCCAAGACAACGCAGGAGTGGCTTCGGGACAAGTCTCTGAATGTCCTTGAGTGGCTCAGCCAGAGCCCGGACTTGAACCCGATCTAACATCTCTGGAGAGACCTGAAAATAGGTGTGAAGCGACACTCCCCATCCAACCTGACAGAGCTTGAAAGGATCTGCAGTGAAGAATGGGAGAAACTCCCCAAATACAGGTGTGCCAAGCTTGTAGCATCATACCCAAGAAGACTTGAGGCTGTAATCGCTGCCAAAGCTGCTTCAATAAAGTACTGAGTAAAGGGTCTGAATACTTATGTAAATGTCTTCTAAAAAACAGTTTTTGCTTTGTCATTATGGGGTATTGTGTGTAGA
Organism: Coregonus clupeaformis; assembly: GCF_020615455.1. NCBI lineage: Eukaryota > Metazoa > Chordata > Actinopteri > Salmoniformes > Salmonidae > Coregonus > Coregonus clupeaformis. Next base: position 46,343,918 of record NC_059212.1, on the reverse strand, counting down.
TTGATGAGGGGGGGAAAACAATTTAATCAATTTTAGAATAAGGCTTTAACGTTGCCTGTCTCTCTGCTTACAGTGTATCAATGAAATTCAGATAATGAATGGAACATATTGTTATATACAACCCAGGTATTTCAGCAGTGCATTGTACACTACACTATCATTCCAAATGGTAGCACATGGAGTGACTCTTTCCACTTTGTCCTATTGAAGCACACTGGCTGATGGAGAATGAGGATGTAGCATTTACAGCCACATCCAAATATGACTTGGTGCCCTTGAGCAAGACACTTAACCCTAATTGCTTCCATATGTCGCTCTGGATAAGAGTGTCTTCTAAATGACTGAAATGTAAAATATAGACATTTACAGTGTTCAGCAGTTATCAAACTATATATACGTTAACTAGGCGCTATATATTTTCGATTCAGCAGTTATCAGTTTTGAGCAGTTTGATTAGTGAGAGTTCATTGTATTGTTAACAAATTACAAGAAAATCGTATAAAAATTAAAGTGAATATTGCGTTTTGAAAAGCAAATAATTAGATTGAATATGTATCCTAAATGAAAGAGTGATTTGGTTCAGTGAACAAGTGACTTAGTGAATGTGTTTGTTGTACTCAGTCAATTTAAAATGTGCTTAGAGTTTTGAAACTTGAGCTATTTTTGATGATCTGATTTGATCGTTATGCTTGTTGTGAAAACGAACCACATACTTGTGAAAATTGTACCAAAGTGATTGAAAAAGAAAACGGTAACTTCCAAGGCTCTGTGAAGTACAGACTGCTTGTTGATTCCCAACTGGGCCAGGTATGATGCACTGGGGGCCTACCCCTAACCAGTTGATTCCCCACTGGGCCAGGTATGATGATCTGTGGGCCTACCCCTAACCAGTTGATTCCCCACTGGGCCAGGTATGATGCTCTGGGGGCCTACCCCTAACCAGTTGATTCCCCACTGGGCCAGGTATGATGCTCTGGGGGCCTACCCCTAACCAGTTGATTCCCCACTGGGCCAGGTATGATGATCTGTGGGCCTACCCCTAACCAGTTGATTCCCCACTGGGCCAGGTATGATGCTCTGGGGGCCTACCCCTAACCAGTTGATTCCCCACTGGGCCAGGTATGATGCTCTGGGGGCCTACCCCTAACCAGTTGATTCCCCACTGGGCCAGGTATGATGCTCTGGGGGCCTACCCCTAACCAGTTGATTCCCCACTGGGCCAGGTATGATGCTCTGGGGGCCTACCCCTAACCAGTTGATTCCCCACTGGGCCAGGTATGATGCTCTGGGGGCCTACCCCTAACCAGTTGATTCCCCACTGGGCCAGGTATGATGCTCTGGGGGCCTACCCCTAACCAGTTGATTCCCCACTGGGCCAGGTATGATGATCTGTGGGCCTACCCCTAACCAGTTGATTCCCCACTGGGCCAGGTATGATGCTCTGGGGGCCTACCCCTAACCAGTTGATTCCCCACTGGGCCAGGTATGATGCTCTGGGGGCCTACCCCTAACCAGTTGATTCCCCACTGGGCCAGGTATGATGCTCTGGGGGCCTACCCCTAACCAGTTGATTCCCCACTGGGCCAGGTATGATGCTCTGGGGGCCTACCCCTAACCAGTTGATTCCCCACTGGGCCAGGTATGATGCTCTGGGGGCCTACCCCTAACCAGTTGATTCCCCACTGGGCCAGGTATGATGCTCTGGGGGCCTACCCCTAACCAGTTGATTCCCCACTGGGCCAGGTATGATGCTCTGGGGGCCTACCCCTAACCAGTTGATTCCCCACTGGGCCAGGTATGATGCTCTGGGGGCCTACCCCTAACCAGTTGAATACAATGAGGAGCTCATTAACCATCAGCAGACAATTCAGTATGCTATGTTGAGAGCCTTTGAGAAGGTCTGTGAGAGATGTGTGCCTAATGTTAGGATGGAGACTTTTCTCCTCTAGCCAGTCGAATGGTTTCACGTGATCGTGACGTTGTCAAGTCATATAGGCCAATACATTGGGCGAGTTCGTTTTGCAGTGAGGGGATTAGATTAATCTGGCTCAGGCGCCCGTGTAGTGTGTTTTGCACCAGGTGAACTTTGATCGGCATTCGTTTTGGAAGCAGGCTGCCTCCTGGGTTTGAGGCAGGTGTCCCATTCAAAGCCCACAGTGAAGTTGGCTCAAAAAAATAAGTGACGTAATTAAGCACGTGGAGTAATGGGTAGGATTCTGTGTTGTCATGCTAAAGTGATTACTTTTGATTAAAAAAAATACTTTATCTGTTTTCCCAAGGAAAACTAGTTAGAAAATAAATTTAAAAATAAATGTAATGTAAAAATGATGTTATATTTGTTTCTGAACAATGCACCATGCTGCCTTGCCTTGTTGATAACATGACCGAGCAGCGCAGATTACTGTTTGCTTTGAGAAGATGTTCCTCCCTCGCCGTTTCCGGCCCCCCGGCTCAGCATAATCGAATCCGCCCACTGCCTGGTGCACAGGGTAGGTGGAGATTTCACTTTAAGGACCAATGGAATGGTATTAAATGTGCAAACCCCGCCCACACGCCCAGTCATTGAACCGCCCAGTCGCTGGAAAACTCTACAGGATCCGCCTTTCTGGGAGTCGTTTTCATCTTTCTGTCATGTTATTGGTCAAACCCTCATAGCGACTTTTGGCCGACAGCTCAGATAACCGTCGTCATGCAAACCGTTGATCGCTGAAGGGACGCGAGGTCGGGAGTTACTTTGCTCCCTGAAGAAGTAACTATGGCACGGAGGTGAGATACATTCTAGGCTAAATTCTCGCATAAATGCTGTAGAATTACAGTCATCCATTGCAAATATTGATAAATGTACTTTTTTGTTGTTGTTGTGGTGTTATATTTGTGCGTTTGATCTTTAAATCAAACATAGCCTGCTATAACTAATATGAATTATATAGTTGTAGATTAACTGCAACTTTTTAAATGCAACGTTTCTTATTTTAGTTGTAAAATGGATTCCTGATGAATAACATCAGGATCAGATCTGAACACTATCTTGCCCCGACAGAATGACTGTGGTGGTACTGTTATTGAGGAAATCTTTATTTGAAATGATACGGTTTTGTTTGACCTGTTAGTGAAACTAACACCATAACACTGCACATTTCACTTCCTTCTTTGCTCTAAAACTGTTTACGGACATTCAGCACAGTGCATGTGAGCTTTTTAACAGCAGGAACAACAGTCCTAATGGTGACCTTTGCATCTACATATGTAAACTTCATGTCATACAACTGCCACTACAGAAGTGGTTTTATCTGGATCTGTTATTTGGTTGCTGTTGATGCATCCTCCAGAACACTCAACAAAAGGGCTTGATTGTGTCAGGGTGTGTTTTGGTTAGGATAAACAGCCAAGCCCTCACCCTGGTAAGGGTTTAGTGGTGGCCCAAATGGCACCAGAATTAAAAACTCTTTGGCACTGGTATTTACTATGAGAATGAATGGTGACTGAATGGTGACTTTTAAGTGTCCCAGATGTCCTTATTTTAAGGTAAGTCAAGGCCACAGAGGTAACTGGATGGGGATTGGTTTATTTCCTGTTATTGGTTTATGAAACCTCCACGGTATTGTCTCTATTATAGTAGCCTCTGGCGAGTCCCCAACAACCGGATTTTCTGGTTTTGGACATTAACAAGGCAACACTCCATCTTAACTCCTCCTCTAGTTTCAGCCTTTTCTTTTTTACGCCTGCTACGTTAGGTTACTATTATAGCAATGCAGAGACACCAGCTAAGGATCGACAGAGATCTCTGTAGGTTACTTGAAAGAGATGAAAATAGATCTCCCTAGCAGCCTCTCTCTACATTTGAGTTCATATCGATGTCTGTTGCCCGTCTGTGTACTAGTCAAGGTGTGAACCAGGAGCTCTCTGAGGTTCTGAACCAGCTGTGGAGTCGGGATACAAACCGTCTCAGACCTGGGACCGACTACACCATCTCCCTACAGGTACGTCAGGGACCGACTACACCATCTCCCTACAGGTAGGGATGTCAGGGTTACCGTGCTACTACTTGGCTTGTTAATGGACCCTATCTGCAAAGCACTCTGGGACAGATAGTGGCACCTCCCAGCAGCAGGACACACACCTAGGGCCCGATTCAGACGTAGGACATTTTTTCCTACGCGTTTTGAGTATAAGAATTTCTCAGTATTTGGTATTCAGACTTACCTTATGCAGGTGATCAATGATCTCTTTGGGAGGTGGCTCTCTTATGCACACTGAATGCATTTAATGAAACCGCTGACAAACCCTCCCACTTGTTGCAGTTTTCATTCAATGGGGTTTTCAGTACTTTGATCTAAAGCCATCCCTTTAAATACAGTGTACCTTTTTTAATTATTATTTTCTCGACAGACTCTCTATAATATATCAAGAGAACGGGTTCAGAATATTAGGGATCAATGAAAGTAAGACATCGAAATACTGTATATGCATAACTCTGTTTCAGCACCAATTGGTAGATAAAAAAAATAATCTGATCGTGTAGATTATTAAGGGGTAGGGACGTATTTAGGAATCTACCTACTTCATAAAAAACAGGTTTGGAGAGCCTTTATGCACAAAATATATTGGTGAATCAAAAATACATTTGTTTGATTCATCCTGAAAGTTGTCATATTCAAGTTCAATTAATTAAATATTGGAAGGTGAGAAAAGTGTACAATAGGAGTTGACCACTATAAATCAACCCTAATCATGGAACTGATATAACAACGGTCCAGTCATTGTAAACCGTGCACCAGGTTTAAACGGCCAGGCTTGGTCTGTGTTCCATGATAATTCCATGTAGTGGGCTACACGTCCCAAATTATTGCACAACTTGTAAAACATTAAATATTATCCACTATTGCTAGCGTCCTTCATGATCAACCACACTGACGTGTTTCGTTACAGCCTTATTCTAAAATGGATTAAATAGTTTTTTCCCCCCTCGTCAATCTACACACAATACCCCATAATGACAAAGCAAAAACAGTTTTTATGAAAAGATTTCAAATGTATTACAAATTAAAAATGTTTAATATTACATTTACATAAGTATTCAGACCCTTTACTCAGTACTTTGTTGAAGCACCTTTGGCAGCGATTACAGCCTTGAGTCTTCTTGGGTATGACGCTACAAGCTTGGCACACCTGTATTTGGGGAGTTTCTCCCATTCTTCTCTGCAGATCCTCTCAAGCTCTGTCAGGTTGGATGGGGAGTGTCGCTGCACAGCTATTTTCAGGTCTCTCCAGAGATGTTCGATCGGGTTCAAGTCCGGGCTCTGGCTGGGCCACTCAAGGACATTCAGAGACTTATCCCGAAGCCACTCCTGCATTGTCTTGGCTGTGTGCTTAGGGTCGTTGTCCTGTTGGAAGGTGAATCTTCGCCCCAGTCTGAGGTCCTGAGCAGGTTTTCATCAAGGATCTCTCTGTATTTTGCTCCGTTCATATTTACCTTGATCCTGACTAGTCTTCCAGTCCCTGCCACTGAAAAACATCCCCACAGCATGATGCTGCGACCACCATGCTTCACCGTAGGGATGGTGCCAGGTTTCCTCCAGACGTGATGCTTGGCATTCAGGAGCGCAATCTTGGTTTCATCAGACCAGAGAATCTTGTTTCTCATGGTCTGAGAGTCCTTTAGGTGCCTTTTGGCAAACTCCAAGCGGGCTGTCATGTGCCTTTTACTGAGGAGTGGCTTCCGTCTGGCCACTCTACCATAAAGACCTGATTGGTGGAGTGCTGCAGAGATGGTTATCCTTCTGGAAGGTTCTCCCATCACCACAGAGGAACTCTGGAGCTCTGTCAGAGTGACCATCGGGTTATCGGTCACCTTCCTGACCAAGGCCCTTCTCCCCCGATTGCTCAGTTTGGCCGGGCGGCCAGCTCTAGGAAGAGTCTTGGTGGTTCCAAACATCTTCCATTTAAGAATGATGGAAGCCACTGTGTTCTTGGGGACCTTCAATGTTGCAGAAATGTTTTTTCAAGTTGTAGAAACATCTCAAGGATGATCAATGGAAACAGGATGCACCTGAGCTCAATTTTGAGTCTCATAGCAAAGGGCCTGAATAATATTTCAGTTTTTTTTTAATATATTTTTTTTTGCACAAATTTCTAAAAACCTGTTTTCACTTTGTCATTATGCGGTATTGTGTGTAGATTGATGAGGAAAAAATAAATGTAATCCATTTTAGAATAAGGCTGTAACGTAACAAAATGTGGAAAAAGGGAAGGGGTCTGAATACTTTTCAGAATGCACTGTACTTCACTGTGGGGAAGGGGAACACATAGCCTACCTGTCATGTGACTGGTCTCCAGTGATCATAAGGTAAAATCAGGGCTCTAAATAAACACATCTAATTGGTAGTACTGGTGCTCCCAATTAAAAAAAGTAAGGAGCAAGAGATGAAATTTAGGAGCACCAGAAAATATGAGATATGAGATACAGCCGACAGTGCTCTCCACCCTTTATGTAAATATGAGCAAAACGGGCTGTGAATTGTTTTTCTTTATTCTTTATCCTCTTGGTATTTCATTCAAAATGTTTACAAAAATCTAACCTTTTAATTAAAGTAAAATAATTGAAAATAAATTAAAAATCTTATCATAAAACTAATATTTTTCTCAAATAAACGTGTGCCACAATTATTGGCACCCCTTCATTCAATACTTTGTGCAACCTCCCTTTGCCAAGATAAAAGCTCTGAGTTTTCTCCTATAATGTGTAATGAGGTTGGAGAACAAATTGCAAGGGATCTGAGACCATTCCTCCATACAGAATCTCTCCAGATCCTTCAGATTCCGAGGTCCACGCTTGGTGGACTCTCCTCTTCAGCTCATCCCACAGGTTTTCTATGGGGATTAGGTCAGGGGACTGGGATGACCATGGCAAAACCTTGATTCTGTGGTCAGTGAACCATTTTTGTGTTGATTTTGAGGTGTGCTTTTGGATCATTGTCCTGCTGGAAGATCCAACCACGGCCCAGTTTAAGCTTCCTAGCAGACGGAGTCAGGTTCTGATTGAATATCTGCTGGTACTTGATGGAGTCCATGATACCATGTATCCTTGTCCAGGGCCTTTGGAAGAAAAACAGCCCCACAACATCAAAGATCCACCACCGTACTTCACAGTGGGGATGAGGTACTTTTCTTCATGTCTGTCTTTCTGTCTACGTCAAACCCACCTCTGGTGTTAGTTTCCAAAAAGCTATATTTTGCTCTCATCTGACCAATAGAACCCGGTTCCATTGAAAGTTCCAGTAACGTTTGGCAAACTGTAGGCGCTTGAGTTTGTTGTTTGATGACAGCAAAGTATTTTTTTTATGGCAACCCTCCCAAACAACTTGTGGTTATGTAGGTGGCGTCTGATCGTCGTTTTGGAGACTTTCTGAACCCAAGACCCAACAACTAACGTCTGCAATTGTCCAGCTGTGATCCTTGGAGATTTTTTGGCCACTCGAACCATCCTCCTCACTGTGCGTGGGGTCAATATAGACACACGTCCTCTTCCAGGCCGATTGTTAACATCTACAGTTGCTTTAAACTTCTTAATTATTACCCTGATAGTGGGAATGGGCATTTTTCAACCGTTGAGCTATTTTCTTATAGCCATTTCTTGATTTGTGCAGCTCAACAACCTTTTGTCGTACATCATTACTGTATTCTCGGGTCTTTCCCATAGTGATGGATGACTATGGGAACTTGGCGCGTGTCACCTCATATTTATACCCCAGTGAAACAGGAAGTCATGGCTTACCACTTAAGTGTTCCTAATCACTATGGGAACTTAAAAACGTAAAATATGAATGGGAATATACCGCAGTTAGATTTTACTCATAAGAATTTCTAGGGGTGCCAACAATTGTGGCACACATGTTTCTGAGAAAAATAATTATTTCACGTTAATTTTTTTCTATCATTTTACTTCAATTAAAGGTTAGATTTTTGTGAATATTTTGAATGAAAGTCCAAGAGGATAAAAAGTCCAAGAGGATAAACAGCAAAGACAGTTTCTTCACAGCCCGTTTTGCTCATATTTACCAAGGGTGCCAATATTAGTGGAGGGCGTATATGAATTCTAGTTACCTTTTGAAGCACATGCTGTGCCCTAGAAACTTTTTTATGTATCCTTTATTTAGACAGGGAGTCAATGCTGAGACCAAGGTCTCTTTATTTAGACTGGGAGTCGATGCTGAGACCAAGGTCTCTTTTTATTTAGACTGGGAGTCAATGCTGAGACCAAGGTCTCTTTATTTAGACAGGGAGTCAATGCTGAGACCAAGGTATCTTTTCTAGATGAGCCATGTATAGCACGACAATACACATTAAAATACAATAAACATATTTAACTACACATTTATATACACAATAAAATACACATTATCATACACCACAATACACGAAAAGCAAAACACAATCATAAAAAACATTCTTCAGTAAAATAAAAGTCCCAGAACAACTGTCTGAAATGCCCTAGAGGCACCAATGTTAAAGTGTACTGTCGATCATTCCACACGTAAGGTGCAAGAAAACTAAAGGCTGATCTACCTGACGCTCTAGAAACCAAAGGAGTCTCCGGAGTTAACCAACCCTGTGAACGAGTGTGATAACTAGTCATTTTAAATCTTAACAGTGATGTTAGTTAGGTAAGTCGGAAGCTTATGGAGCAGGGATTTGTAAACAAAAAGAGCGTAATGATGTGATCTACGTGACTTTAAAGGTCCAGCCAATCTTTTGTAACACCGTAAATACATATGTTTATTATAAAATCTAAAATGTTGATACTGTACGAATACATGTCATTGAAATTATAAAGTCATTTGTGAAATATTAGGTTTCTACATTGTGTAAAAGCACTATTTTCCTTTTTGAGATGCATTACATTGAAAATTGTACACTGTCTCTTTAAAAACGTCAGGTTTGTGATGAGGACATGCAAGAAATCTGTCATTAATTCATTCCAAACGAATACCTGGCTGCCACATGCTTCAGTTCAAGGTCAGAACACGCATAGCGAGAACAGTGCATAAAAAGGGAATTAAGTTGCATCTACGTGTAACTCTGGTCCGAATCCCCCCCCCTAGAGAGGCAGTTGCAGTGACTGGGAGGTAGCTATCCAAATAAAGACGGGGAGGAATTGAGCTTATTCAGGGTTGAGCTCAGGCCCACAGAGTAGTTGTCATGGTGTTGTTGGAGATGTGGTGGTCTTATTCATACGTGTGTCTATACAGGGAAAAGCAGGTTACGTGGCACAGCATAGTAACTATGCCAGAGACATGGCTAAGGCTCCTCTGTTCGCCTATGTCAACGAGGGCAAACTGAAAAGCATCAAGACCTACGCCCGTAAGTCCCTTCCTCCTCTCCTCTCTTCCTCCACTCCTCTCTTCCTCCACGCCTCTCTTCCTCCTCTCCTCTCTTCCTCCTCTCCTCTCTTCCTGTTATTCAAGACATAGCCTCTCTACTTCCTCTCCTCTCTTCCTCCTCTCCTCTCTTCCTCCTCTCCTCTCTTCCTCCTCTCCTCTCTTCCTCCACTCCTCTCTTCCTCCTCTCCTCTCTTCCTGTTATTCAAGACATAGCCTCTCTACTTCCTCTCCTCTCTTCCTGTTATTCAAGACATAGCCTCTCTACTTCCTCTCCTCTCTTCCTGTTATTCAAGACATAGCCTCTCTACTTCCTCTCCTCTCTTCCTGTTATTGAAGACAGCCTCTCTACTTCCTCTCCTCTCTTCCTGTTATTCAAGACAGCCTCTCTACTTCCTCTCCTCTCTTCTTCCTCTCCTCTCTTCCTCCTCTCCTCTCTTCCTGTTATTCAAGTCATAGCCTCTACTTCCTCTCCTCTCTTCCTGTTATTCAAGACAGCCTCTCTACTTCCTCTCCTCTCTTCCTGTTATTCAAGACATAGCCTCTCTACTTCCTCTCCTCTCTTCCTGTTATTCAAGACATAGCCTCTCTACTTCCTCTCCTCTCTTCCTGTTATTCAAGACATAGCCTCTCTACTTCCTCTCCTCTCTTCCTGTTATTCAAGACATAGCCTCTCTACTTCCTCTCCTCTCTTCCTGTTATTCAAGACATAGCCTCTCTACTTCCTCTCCTCTCTTCCTGTTATTCAAGACATAGCCTGTATTTCACAAAGCATTCTATAGAGTGATGTATGTCCCTCGTATGCAGTGTTCATGCGTCTCCTGGACAACTATGAGATGTCTACAGGCGTGTCGGAGACCGTCACCTCTGAGGAACTGATGGAGAACGATCTCTTCCTCAATGCCCTTCTGGAGACAGAGGTCATGAAGGTAGTGTGTGTGTGTGTGTGTGTGTGTGTGTGTGTGTGTGTGTGTGTGTGTGTGTGTGTGTGTGTGTGTGTGTGTGTGTGTGTGTGTGTGTGTGTGTGTGTGTGTGTGTGTGTGTGTGTGTGTGTGTGTGTGTGTGTGTGTGTGTGTGTGTGTGTGTGTGTGTGTGTGTGTGTGTGTGTGTGTGTGTGTGTGTGTGTGTGTGTGTGTGTGTGTGTGTGTGTGTGTGTGTGTGTGTGTGTGTGTGTGTGTGTGTGTGTGTGTGTGTGTGTGTGTGTGTGTGTGGCTGTGTGTGTGTGTGTGTGTGTGTGTGTGTGTGTGTGTGTGTGTGTGTGTGTGTCTGTGTGTCTGTGTGTGTGTGTGTGTGTGTGTGTGTGTGTGTGTGTGTGTGTGTGTGTGTGTGTGTGTGTGTGTGTGTGTGTGTGTGTGTGTGTGTGTGTGTGTGTGTGTGTGTGTGTGTGTGTGTGTGTGTGTGTGTGTGTGTGTGTGTGTGTGTGTGATCTGTCTCTCAGTGCGCCCACAGGTAAAAGTGGGGGTTATAGCCTACTCTTTATTGCTTGGTTGAGCACATACAGCTATGTTCTGTCGTCATTCAGATCCATAGCCAGGAGTCCTGGAAACAGGCCCTTACCTACATGAGTTAGTCAGATATGTGGTGTTCTGTTCTTAGGGATTCCTGTCGTTGCGGACATGTGTTTTGTCTTGTTACTTTGTTTCAGGTACGGACCCCACAACACACAGAGAAATGTGTACTGATGTATAGGTCTAATCCTGGTGTGTGTGTGTGTGTGTGTGTGTGTGTGTGTGTGTGTGTCAGTGTGCCCACAGGTACCTGGTGAGTAAGGGCCAGTCCCCGTCAGACCAGCAGCAGTTCAAGAAACAGCTGTATGACATCTGGTTCAGACTCTATCATCGGGACCAGAGTGGAGGGTGAGTGTGGTGTCAGATGATTTCAGAGTTATTATGCCTGCTTGCAGGTTTTTTTTGTTGGACCTGAATATATGAGAGAGAGAGAGAGAGAGAGAGATGACTTTATATTTTCTTATGTTTCTATACAGTGAGGACTCGTGTGGTTTTGAGCATGTGTTTGTTGGGGAGACTAAGTATGGGAAGGAGATCACGGGGTTCCACAACTGGGTTCAGTTCTATCTGCAGGAGAAGCAGAACAATGTGGACTACAAGGGTTACAAGTCCCAGGGCAACAAAAACACTGTAAGACATCCTACACCCATCTGTAGGTTCATGTACTTACACACTGTACATCAGCACAATTACATTTCACAGGTCTATACACAAGATACTTGTTTTCAGAAATGTAGCCTATGATTGTTGTCTTGCTCTGGTAATTAGTTAAACTTTTGTGTGTTTAGTAATGACATCATGTCTGTGACCTTTAATAACCCTACACTATGTGTGTCAGTCAGATGAGGAAGTCCACGTCGTGAAATACCAAATTAAACATGAATAACACCTTTATTGCCGCCGTTTGACCTTTCTGTGCAGCAAGATGAGGATGACCACATCCTGAACCTGCAGTTCAGCTGGAAGGGTCTGGTCAAGCCTGTGGGCAGCTCCTTCATCGGGGTCAGCCCAGAGTTCGAGGTCGCCCTCTTCACCATCCTCTTCCTCGCGTCCACTGAGAAGGTGAGAGGTTGCGTGAGTGACCACCCGGGTTTCGAACCTGGGTCTATTAGATAACCATGAGACTGTGTTAGCCTGTAGTGCTGAAGCCTCGGCCCTAGAAGACGTTAGCTTGAGGAGCTAATGCTAGTTCTCAGGTCTCAGGCTAGGTTACTCATGGTTCCCTGAACCACCCTGATTACACGTCTTATCAACCGGAAGACATCATAGCTACTAACATCACACCTCCAGGATGAATAAACTACTGTTCTTACCAGCCATAACATCACACCTCCAGGATGAATAAACTACTGTTCTTACCAGCCATAACATCACACCTCCAGGATGAATAAACTACTGTTCTTACCAGCCATAACATCACACCTCCAGGCTGAATAAACTACTGTTCTTACCAGCCATAACATCACACCTCCAGGCTGAATAAACTACTGTTCTTACCAGCCATAACATCACACCTCCAGGATGAATAAACTACTGTTCTTACCAGCCATAACATCACACCTCCAGGATGAATAAACTACTGTTCTTACCAGCCATAACATCACACCTCCAGGCTGAATAAACGACTGTTCTTACCAGCCATAACATCACACCTCCAGGATGAATAAACTAATGTTCTTACCAGCCATAACATCACACCTCCAGGATGAATAAACGACTGTTCTTACCAGCCATAACATCACACCTCCAGGATGAATAAACTACTGTTCTTACCAGCCATAACATCACACCTCCAGGATGAATAAACTACTGTTCTTACCAGCCATAACATCACACCTCGAGGCTGAATAAACTACTGTTCTTACCAGCCATAACATCACACCTCCAGGATGAATAAACTACTGTTCTTACCAGCCATAACATCACACCTCCAGGATGAATAAACTACCGTTCTTACCAGCCATAACATCACACCTCCAGGCTGAATAAACTACTGTTCTTACCAGCCATAACATCACACCTCCAGGATGAATAAACTACCGTTCTTACCAGCCATAACATCACACCTCCAGGATGAATAAACTACTGTTCTTACCAGCCATAACATCACACCTCCAGGCTGAATAAACTACTGTTCTTACCAGCCACTGAGACTGCATCCCCATTCACCCTTCTCCCAAAGTGTGCACACTTCTGGAAAAGGGTTGAGAATTGGAATGCAGCCCAAAGCTGGTGTTGATGAGGACAATCCTAGCCAGTATCTAAATGTATTGGCTAACGTTAGCCTTGTGGTTTATGTCCAGGTGACCACGGCCGTGGTGAAGGTGGATGAGTACCTGCTAGAGGTGGTGGTGTATCGCCACGGGCGCTCCATCGGAACCTCCTACCCCAAACTACTCAGCAGCAACAACAGGGACCTGTAGTGTGGAGATCTACAAACCCCAAATGGCACCCTATTCCCTATGTAGTGCACTGCTTTTGACCAGGGCCCATAGGGCTAGTAGTGCACTATATAGGGAATAGGGTGCCATTTGGGGCCTAACCAAAATCTCATACAATTCAATAATCTAGAATCATCTTTCATGTTAAAGGTTGATTCTGATCTGGAGATCATTGTAGTGTCCTTAGTTTGTTTTAGACCCCATGTTGTTATGAGGTTGTGTCCTCCTCCATCTAATCCTTACCCTCGTTCCCAGGCTCAATTACTACCGCATAGAAAATCCTGCATCATTCACACTAAACTATTATATTAGAGATGACAGTACAGTTGATCCAGGACCAGGATTTTGGACATATTAAAGTGTTGTCTCTCTCTGCTAACAGCTCACCTTTCTGTCCTAAATATTCTAAACTGGTCCTTAGTCTTTCACAAACCAGAGGGCTGTTAAGAACATTATTAAAGCATTTTGACAATCCATATTTATTTATTTTGTTAGAAAACAAAGTATGAGCTATGATAGGAACCTGATCGTTTAACATTATATTGACAGTATGGTACTGTTATGAATTGTTTTAAACATATTATTACTTTGTTATGGTTACGGGGGCCATATGTCAAGTGGGGGGGCATTTCCCAATTGCTTGAAGAAAATAAAACATGTTTACAAGTATACCATCTTAGCTTCTTCTATACTTTTATTTTGAAGATTAAAACAACCAATGGTTACCGTACAAGTCTTCCTGGCAGAAAACAATACAATCATGTAAGACTAGCGTACGTGAAACTATAATTTCCATGGAGATCTCAGGTTTATTTGATTCAATAATAGTAGGTTACATGAATGATGCATCAAAAGTAATCATGATCTGACTAAAACAGGTCTGTATTGAGGAATGTAATAATGAATAAAGTACTATGAAGCTATGATCCCTTATTGATGTCACTTCAATCAGTGTAGATGAAGGGGAGGAGACAGGTTAAAAAGACAATTGAGACATGGATTGTGTATGTTTGCCATTCAGAGGGTGAATGGGCAAGACGAAAGATTGAAGTGCCTTTGAAAGGGGTATGGTAGTAGGTGCCAGGCGCGCCGGTTTGTCAAGAACTGCAACGCTGCTGGGTTTTTCACACTAAACAGTTTCATGTTTTGTACACTCAGTGTAGGTAATCCCTTCTGTCCGTCGGTAGATGTGTCTCGATGTCCCATTTCTCCTCCAAATATATGTTATTTATGACATGCAAGAGTACCTCATTTCATTTGACATGTTTTTCTACAGCTCGTTCACGATCTCCATATGGAATGATAAAGCAGGGGTCTTTCTTTTTCACCCCACCCTCTGGGTGGCCGATGACGCAGATTCCACCGTCTGGCTGAAGGAAAGTTCCAGCAAAGCAAAGTCAAGATACCCGGAATCATCTTTTCAGAAGCACTCAGCTCTATTAGCCTCTTCAGTTTTTTAATCTCTTGGAAGCTCTGTGTTTTCTTTCCAAACGCTACTCTTAAGAATTTTTGTACGTCTGAAAGGCTTTTTCAACTTCTCTCTATCTTTCATGTGATCGACCAAACCTGCATGCTGGGAACGCAGGGTGTTTATATTTTGATTTGTTTTAACACTTGTTTGGTTACTACATGATAGCATATGTTGTTATTTCATAGTTTTGATTTCTTCAGTGTTATTCTACAATGTAAAAAATAGTAAAATGAAGAAAAACCCATGAATGAGTAGGTGTTCTAAAACTTTTGACCGGTAGTGTACGTCCTCCGTGGAGACCGTAAGTACATAGTCCACGTTGTCCTCAGTGGCTCTCCTCGGCAGCTCAGAGTCGTTGAGAAAAAGGTGTTTCGCTTGTCCGGTAGGGCGGCGTTGGTGTCGGCGACGTGGCGAACTTTCTTTTTGTTATCTGTGATCGTTAGTAGTAGTAGTGGTAGTAGTAGTAGTAGTAGTAGTAGTAGTAGTGGTAGTAGTAGTGGTAGTAGTAGTAGTAATAGTAGGGGTAGTAGTGGTAGTGGTAGTAGTAGTAGTAGTGGTAGTAGTAGTAGTGGTAGTAGTAGTGGTAGTGGTGGTAGTAGTAGTAGTGGTAGTAGTAGTAGTGGTAGTGGTAGTAGTAGTAGTAGTAGTAGTAGTAGTGGTAGTAGTAGTAGTAGTAGTGGTAGTAGTAGTGGT
This sequence comes from Coregonus clupeaformis, assembly GCF_020615455.1. Taxonomy (NCBI): domain Eukaryota; kingdom Metazoa; phylum Chordata; class Actinopteri; order Salmoniformes; family Salmonidae; genus Coregonus; species Coregonus clupeaformis. Next base: position 46,328,428 of record NC_059212.1, on the reverse strand, counting down.
AGTAGTAGTAGTAGTAGTGGTAGTAGTAGTGGTAGTAGTGGTAGTAGTAGTAGTGGTAGTAGTAGTAGTAGCAGTAGTAGTAGTAGTGGTAGTAGTAGTAGTAGTAGTAGTGGTAGTAGTAGTAGTAGTAGTAGTAGTGGTGGTAATAGTAGTAGTGGTAGTGGTAGTAGTAGTGGTAGTAGTAGTGGTGGTAGTAGTAGTAGTGGTGGTAGTATTAGTAGTGGTAGTAGTAGCAGTAGTAGTAGTGGTGGTAGTAGTAGTAGTGGTAGTAGTAGTAGTGGTAGTGGTAGTAGTAGTGGTAGTGGTAGTAGTGGTGGTAGTAGTAGTAGTAGTAGTAGCGGTAGTAGTAGTAGTGGTAGTAGTGGTAGTAGTAGTAGTAGTAGTAGTAGTAGTAGTAGTAGTAGTAGTAGTGGTAGTAGTAGTAGTAGTAGTAGTGGTTAGTTTGACAGTTTAAAGCCGATACAAATGTATGAGGGGGCGGGACTTCCGCCTAGGATTTGAATATCACACCCATTGTTCTGAGTGGCCGGGGCATTACCACATGTTGTATGTAAACATCACACCCCTCTGTTTTGATGACAGTACTGTGGATGTGAGGAGGTATCCTAGTGTCTGTGAAAGGTGTTGGTGGAGTGACAGAGACTATTGTGTTGATCATGGGGCTATTGTATTGGGGCCTATGGTGACAGGGTGGGGGTTGATGTGATGGGTTAGTTAGTGGGATGGCTGGGCATGACACTCATACCAATGGTCCAATTTCCTTAACCAGTGAGAATGCTGGAAGTTCTGAGTGGCTTTGATATATAGGTACTTAGAGTTCAAACCACACATACCTATTTTTCCCATTCCACTCTGGGTATTGAAACTGTGGTGACGCTCAGGGTATTTGGTTTAGACATTTATGACTGAAACTAGGTATACCCAGTCGGTCAAGCATCCGCTATGGCGATTAAAGCACCTGAGAAATCTATCAACAGTTCTGGTCTACCCAGCACCACCAAGAGGGTCAGACCAAATTATGAAGACACAATGAACGTGTCAGCGCCCAAGAAACCATTTCCGAGTTCGCCACGAGTTCTTCAGTTATATCCAGACATGTTGGGGCACGAGTGGAACGTTTCAGACAGCTGAGTCGGTGGTTACTTCTTCTGGCCCTGTGATGAGGGCTTGTTGACAAAAGACAGAACACTTTCTGATCAAGTAGAGTTCTTGGTCAATTGTGGGACAAAGATGTTTTATGCCGTTGATCAGTGGTAGTGTATTGGGCTATTTGGGGAACCAAAGGTCTATTGTGACTTTTGATCAAGTTTGTGGGTGGAGAGGAGGGGGTGGGGTTTGGTTGGGCTTGTTGAAACAGTTTTTGTGTTTACGTAGGATTTTGGTTGGGAGGCCTGTTGCAACTGTTTTTGAATGGGGTGTATTTTGGGAGTCTGGGTTGAAATCCAGCATTGTAATCAAACTGGTTGGGGGTAGACTTACGCCTCCCAGAGCCTTCACACCTGGCCCAGTGGGGAATCAACTGGTTGGGGGTAGACTTACGCCTCCCAGAGCCTTCACACCTGGCCCAGTGGGGAATCAACTGGTTGGGGGTAGACTTACGCCTCCCAGAGCCTTCACACCTGGCCCAGTGGGGAATCAACTGGTTGGGGGTAGACTTACGCCTCCCAGAGCATTTACACCTGGCCCAGTGGGGAATCAACTGGTTGGGGGTAGACTTACGCCTCCCAGAGCCTTCACACCTGGCCCAGTGGGGAATCAACTGGTTGGGGGTAGACTTACGCCTCCCAGAGCCTTCACACCTGGCCCAGTGGGGAATCAACTGGTTGGGGGTAGACTTACGCCTCCCAGAGCCTTCACACCTGGCCCAGTGGGGAATCAACTGGTTGGGGGTAGACTTACGCCTCCCAGAGCATTTACACCTGGCCCAGTGGGGAATCATCAACAAGCAGTTGTCTGGACTTCACAGGGCCTTGGAAGCGACTGTTGTTTTATTTTTTTTATCACTTTTACATTTTCACAACTCTAAGCACATAAATCAAATGAGATCATCAAAATGGCTCATGTTTCAAAACTCTAAGCACATTTTTCAATTGACTGAGTACATCAAACCGAGTTATCAAAAATGCTATTACTTTCTTAGCTGACACTGACACTGTATATGACATTAATTTTATGATATGGAAATGTGAAGTGCATATTTGGACAGTAGATCACTCCCAGAAGCCTTTGCAAGGGTTAAATCTGCATAAATATTGTTGTTTTGCTGTCACCCTAAGACAAGATTGCCCCTCTCTAGAGCTGTCCCCCCACCCCCCACACACACACATCCCACACACACACACACACACACACACACACACACACACACACACACACACACACACACACACACACACACACACACACACAACCCACACACACCCCCCCCCACACACACACACACACCCCACACAAACTAATTATATTCACTGATGCTGCAGACCAGTTTTCTAGAATTAAGAATGAGGTATTAGATATTAGTGGTGGGCGGTGGCGATTTTAGCATGTCAATCTTGGTGGGGCAAAACAAATGTTGTTTTGTTTTAGATGCATGCCAGCAAAGCACCTCCACAACACAACACTCCACAACACTCCACAACACAACACAACACTTAACAACACTTAACAACACTTAACAACACATTAATGCACTATAACGGTGACAAACGGTGCCCACAACCTGTTAGGGCCTCCATAAAGCTGTCCCAACAGCAGAGTCTCAACAGCAGAGTCCCAACGGCAGAGTCCCAACAGCAGAGTCTCAACAGCAGAGTCTCAACAGCAGAGTCCCAACGGCAGAGTCCCAACGGCAGAGTCCCGACAGCAGAGTCCCGACGGCAGAGTCCCGACAGCAGAGTCCCGACAGCAGAGTCCCGACAGCAGAGTCCCGACAGCAGAGTCCCGACAGCAGAGTCCCGACAGCAGAGTCCCGACAGCAGAGTCCCGACAGCAGAGTCCCAACACCTTACCACTGCTACACCTGGCTATCAGCGGAGCCTTGTCTGGCAGCGAAACAGTTCATTCAGCCTCATTTACTGCATAAAAAAAAAACATATCTGATATGGCTGACTTGCTTAAACAAATGTGGTTTCTACTGACAATTGAGATGTACAAACTATGGCATAAGGGGAACGACAAGCGGATTAGAGGCAATCCGTAATTTCGATTAAAATATTAATGAGCGAGCTAGGACGGACGTAGTCAATATAACTATTTGTTCAGCACTTTTGAAATGTACAGCGACAGAATTCAGAACATGGGCCGTTCTTACAGTGTTCTCCCTGTACACCAAGTCAGAACCGTAGGATAAATAAAGGGGGCATATAAGCAGACAATGAAAGCTCTTACAATATTCTATGATTACATTTCTCTAAAACAGGTTATAGGCTACATGTGCACCACCAAGTCAGAACAGTAGGGAAAAGGGACCAAATTATTATCGTGAGGCACATGGGTTACTAACAGCTTACTACACAACATACACTTAGTATTACTTTCTAAGATGACAGACAGTATACATATCTCCCTGGCATATTACATCATTTATGCAGCACCATACAAGACATTTTTGGACTCACGTTGTTGTTCTGTGCTCACTTGAAACGGAAGGTGACATGACGGTCCTTCGTGGGCAAATTTTGTCATCAATCTTTGTCATCAAATTTCTGCCATTCTCTGGATTTATGGTACTTTCAAAAACAAGGTCAAATCATGTTGACGTCAATACTCTTCAGGTCGGAGCTCTAGAAAGAGGCCAGAGTTCCCGACTTGCAATTCCGAGTTGGATAACCGTTGAAAACGTATTTTCCCAGTCGGAGCTCGTTTTTTTTTTACAGTTCCCAGTTGTCTTGAACTCACTGAAGTCAGATTTCCCAGTTTCCAGTTGTTTTGAGCGCGGCAGAAGTCATGCTGGATTGACAGCACGGCCAATGTTGAATGTTTATCATTTTAAGCTTGGAAAAGAGGCCCTTAAACCCAGACTTGGGACCACACACCCTCTCCACTGGATAGCAGGCTAGTGATTGCTTTGCAAAGCTTGCAGTTAGCCACTGATTCCTTCCAAACCAATCATTGTTGAATTTGCGATTTCCAACTTGTTGTGTAATGTTTATGTCCCATGGCCGATGAGCACCAATACGTTTTATCTATAATCTCTCTTCATATGACAAGGATTAAAAAGGATTTGCCAGTAGATTGTCGACTTGATTCTCGATGATGATGACTGCTAGCTTGCTAGCTAAGATTTTGAAAGTATGACGTTGAAATTATCAGTCCAATCAAAGCTACAGTAGATATAACGTGATTTGACGTCATTTTATCTGTGACCAATGACCTTGAGCCTTCTTGGACGGGCACTTCTAATGTAACTCTATGGCAGCACCCAAGGGGCTTGAATTTTTGAGCTTTACCCTTATATTTTACTGTTGACATAGTGCCCCCATGAGTGACAGAACACTGAGCCAATCACGGCGCAAGTAGAGAACATTACCAACCACTACGCTCCGTATTTTCCACTGGCGTGCCCCACTACCACAGAAAGCACTGAGCTAGGCTAAAACACCTGCATTTTGGAGGTGTCTTACTCAAGAAAGGAAGAAAGAGACCAAGTTTGTATGCGGCTTTATTAACTCAATGATTTATAAAAAATGTTTTACATTGTTTGCAAACTGATATGTGACACGTATTAATGCCAAAATAACAAAACAGGCAACAACAACAACAAAATAATAATATACAGTACCAGTCAAAAGTTTGGACACACCTACTCAATATACAGTACAGTCAAAATATACAGTACACACCTACTCATTCAAGGGTTTTTCTTTATTTTTACTATTTTCTACATTGTGGAATAATAGTGAAGACATCAAAACTATGAAATAACACATATGGACTCATGTAGTAACCAAAAAAGTGTTAAACAAATCAAAATATATTTTTATATTTGAGATTCTTCAAATAGCCACCCTTTGCCTTGATGACAGCTTTGCACACTCTTGGCATTCTCTCAACCAGCTTCACGAGGAATGCTTTTCCAACAGTCTTGAAGGAGTTCCCACATATGCTGAGCACTTGTTGGCTGCTTTTCCTTCGCTCTGCGGTCCAACTCATCCCAAAACCATCTCAATTGTGTTGAGGTCGGGTGATTGTGGAGGCCAGGTCATCTGATGCAGCACTCCATCCCTCTCCTTCTTGTTCAAATTGCCCTTACACAGCCTGGAGGTGTGTTTTGGGTCATTGTCCTGTTGAAAAACAAATGATAGTCCCACTAAGCGCAAACCAGATGGGATGGCGTATTGCTGCAGAATGCTGTGGTAGCCATGCTGGTTAAGTGTGCATTGAATTCTAAATAAATCACAGACGGTGTCACCAGCAAAGCATCCCCACACCATCACACCTCCTCCTCCATGCTTCACGGTGGGAACCACACATTCGGAGATCATCCGTTCACCTACTCTGCATCTCACAAAGATACGGCAGTTGGAACCAAAAATCTCAAATTTGGACTCATCAGACCAAAGGACAGATTTCCACCGGTCTAATGTCCATTGCTCATGTTTCTTGGCCCAAGCAAGTCTCTTCTTCTTATTGGTGTCCTTTAGTAGTGGTTTCTTTGCAGCAATTCGACCATGAAAGCCTGATTCACACAGTCCCCTCTGAACAGTTGATGTTGAAATATGTCTGTTACTTGAACTCAGTGAAGCATTTATTTGGGCTGCAATTTCTGAGGCTGGTAACTCTAATGAACTTATCCTCTGCAGTAGAGGTAACTCTGGGTCTTCCTTTCCTGTGGCGGTTCTCATGAGAGCCAGTTTCATCAAAGTGCTTGATGGTTTTTGCGACTTCACTTGAAGAAACTTTCAAAGTTCTTGAGATGTTACGTACTGACTGACCTTCATGTCTTAAAGTAATGATGGACTGTCGTTTCACTTTGCTTATTTGAGCTGTTCTTGCCATAATATGGACTTGGTCTTTTACCAAATAGGGCTATCTTCTGCTGTGACGAGTACTGAGGATACGAAGAGGCAGGACGCAGACGCAGGAATCAACAATGTAAAGGTTTACTTAACACTGAGCAAGAGAACAACAAAGCGCGAGAACACGACATGACACTAACAATCACACACAACACAACACTGAACAGTCCAGGGCTATATAGGGGTGGTGATGAGATGATGAGGTGCAGGTGCGCTGGAGGTGATTAGGGTGCGTTGGGTTTCCATTCCGGTGTTGCCGAGGTGGTGCGCTTATACCGGTGGCTCAGTAGACCGGCGAATCAGAGCTGGTTGAGAGAATGCCAAGAGTGTGCAAAGCTGTCATCAAGGCAAAGGATGGCTATTGGAAGAATCTCAAATGTAAAATATATTTTGATTTGTTTAACACTTTTTTGGTTACTACATGATTCCATATGTGTTATTTCATAGTTTTGATGTCTTCACTATTATTCTACAATGTAGAAAATAGTACAAATAAAGAAAAAAAAACCTTGAATGAGTAGGTGTTCTAAAACTTTTGACCGGTAGTGTATGTAATGGGGAATTGATACAAAAAAAAACGATCAAATGGCAAACAATTGACACAATGAAATAATGAATGTGCAAGAATTGGCGGGAGACAGCTGAGCGCATTCTGGAGAGCTGAGAGCATGCATTCTGGAGAGGGACGTGCCATATCTTCGCCTCACATTCCTTTCCTCCTTCTTGTCTCAACATTTTTAAATTATACTCAAGACACATTCTCTTCACACATATTCTCATTAAAGTCCTGTACAGCACTTCATTACTCCCTTTTCGTTTACAAAGCTCTTCTATGCAAGCTTCCGACTTACCTAACTTTGTTGTAAAAAGTACAGAAACATGAGATATCAAACCTGTTCACAGGGTTGGTTAACTCTTGAGATTCCTCCGATCTCCATCGAACTAGGTAAAACTGCTTTTAATTTTAATGCTTACATTTGGATTCCCTGGTGCCACTAGGGCAGTTTAAAACGCTGATGATAAATGAGTTCACCTAGGTGTGCAATTGTTTTGATTGATTGACTTTAATAATTTGTTTACATGTTTGTGATGTTCTATGTAATGTACTTGTTATTGTGTCTTGTTATTGTCTTGTTATTGTGTCTTGTTATTGTGTCTTGTTGCTCAGTTAGTAGAGCATGACGCTTGCAATGCCAGGGTTGTGGGTTCGTTTCCCACGGGGGGCCAGTATGAAAAATGTATGCACTCACTAACTGTAAGTCGCTCTGGATAAGAGCGTCTGCTAAATGACTAAAATGTAAATGTAGTTTTATATTTTATTTTATGTCCTCAGGGCACCATCGAAAATGAGACCCTGGTCTCCCCGTGTAGCTCAGTTGGTAGAACATGGTGCTTGCAACGCCAGGGTTGTGGGTTCGATTCCCACGGGGGGCCAGTATGAAAAAATAAATAATGTATGCACTCACTAACTGTAAGTCGCTCTGGATTAGAGGGTCTGCTAAATGACTAAAATGTAAATGTCTCAATTGGCTCCCCTGATTTTATAAAAGTTAATAAACACATATTTGAGATGGTTTTCACCTGACAGCCACAACTCAATAACCAGCTAGGCCGATCACCACATGTTGTCCAAGTTGTAAACTTCCCAATAACCAGCTAGGCCTATCACCACATGTTGTCCAAGTTGTAAACTTCCCAATAACCAGCTAGGCCGATCACCACATGTTGTCCAAGTTGTAAACTTCCCAATAACCAGCTAGGCCTATCACCACATGTTGTCCAAGTTGTAAGCTTCCCAATAACCAGCTAGGCCGATCACCACATGTTGTCCAAGTTGTAAACTTCCCAATAACCAGCTAGGCCTATCACCACATGTTGTCCAAGTTGTAAACTTCCCAATAACCAGCTAGGCCTATCACCACATGTTGTCCAAGTTGTAAACTTCCCAATAACCAGCTAGGCCTATCACCACATGTTGTCCAAGTTGTAAACTTCCCAATAACCAGCTAGGCCGATCACCACATGTTGTCCAAGTTGTAAACTTCCCAATAACCAGCTAGGCCTATCACCACATGTTGTCCAAGTTGTAAACTTCCCAATAACCAGCTAGGCCTATCACCACATGTTGTCCAAGTTGTAAACTTCCCAATAACCAGCTAGGCCTATCACCACATGTTGTCCAAGTTGTAAACTTCCCAATAACCAGCTAGGCCTATCACCACATGTTGTCCAAGTTGTAAACTTCCCAATAACCAGCTAGGCCGATCACCACATGTTGTCCAAGTTGTAAACTTCCCAATAACCAGCTAGGCCTATCACCACATGTTGTCCAAGTTGTAAACTTCCCAATAACCAGCTAGGCCTATCACCACATGTTGTCCAAGTTGTAAACTTCCCAATAACCAGCTAGGCCTATCACCACATGTTGTCCAAGTTGTAAACTTCCCAATAACCAGCTAGGCCGATCACCACATGTTGTCCAAGTTGTAAACTTCCCAATAACCAGCTAGGCCTATCACCACATGTTGTCCAAGTTGTAAACTTCCCAATAACCAGCTAGGCCTATCACCACATGTTGTCCAAGTTGTAAACTTCCCAATAACCAGCTAGGCCGATCACCACATGTTGTCCAAGTTGTAAACTTCCCAATAACCAGCTAGGCCTATCACCACATGTTGTCCAAGTTGTAAACTTCCCAATAACCAGCTAGGCCGATCACCACATGTTGTCCAAGTTGTAAACTTCCCAATAACCAGCTAGGCCTATCACCACATGTTGTCCAAGTTGTAAACTTCCCAATAACCAGCTAGGCCTATCACCACATGTTGTCCAAGTTGTAAACTTCCCAATAACCAGCTAGGCCTATCACCACATGTTGTCCAAGTTGTAAACTTCCCAATAACCAGCTAGGCCTATCACCACATGTTGTCCAAGTTGTAAACTTCCCAATAACCAGCTAGGCCGATCACCACATGTTGTCCAAGTTGTAAACTTCCCAATAACCAGCTAGGCCTATCACCACATGTTGTCCAAGTTGTAAACTTCCCAATAACCAGCTAGGCCGATCACCACATGTTGTCCAAGTTGTAAACTTCCCAATAACCAGCTAGGCCTATCACCACATGTTGTCCAAGTTGTAAACTTCCCAATAACCAGCTAGGCCTATCACCACATGTTGTCCAAGTTGTAAACTTCCCAATAACCAGCTAGGCCGATCACCACATGTTGTCCAAGTTGTAAACTTCCCAATAACCAGCTAGGCCGATCACCACATGTTGTCCAAGTTGTAAACTTCCCAATAACCAGCTAGGCCGATCACCACATGTTGTCCAAGTTGTAAACTTCCCAATAACCAGCTAGGCCTATCACCACATGTTGTCCAAGTTGTAAACTTCCCAATAACCAGCTAGGCCTATCACCACATGTTGTCCAAGTTGTAAACTTCCCAATAACCAGCTAGGCCGATCACCACATGTTGTCCAAGTTGTGGGCTTCCCAATAACCAGCTAGGCCTATCACCACATGTTGTCCAAGTTGTAAACTTCCCAATAACCAGCTAGGCCGATCACCACATGTTGTCCAAGTTGTAAACTTCCCAATAACCAGCTAGGCCTATCACCACATGTTGTCCAAGTTGTAAACTTCCCAATAACCAGCTAGGCCGATCACCACATGTTGTCCAAGTTGTAAACTTCCCAATAACCAGCTAGGCCGATCACCACATGTTGTCCAAGTTGTAAAGCTTCCCAATAACCAGCTAGGCCTATCACCACATGTTGTCCAAGTTGTAAACTTCCCAATAACCAGCTAGGCCTATCACCACATGTTGTCCAAGTTGTAAACTTCCCAATAACCAGCTAGGCCTATCACCACATGTTGTCCAAGTTGTAAACTTCCCAATAACCAGCTAGGCCGATCACCACATGTTGTCCAAGTTGTAAACTTCCCAATAACCAGCTAGGCCGATCACCACATGTTGTCCAAGTTGTAAACTTCCCAATAACCAGCTAGGCCGATCACCACATGTTGTCCAAGTTGTAAACTTCCCAATAACCAGCTAGGCCGATCACCACATGTTGTCCAAGTTGTAAACTTCCCAATAACCAGCTAGGCCGATCACCACATGTTGTCCAAGTTGTGGGCTTCCCAATAACCAGCTAGGCCGATCACCACATGTTGTCCAAGTTGTAAACTTCCCAATAACCAGCTAGGCCGATCACCACATGTTGTCCAAGTTGTAAACTTCCCAATAACCAGCTAGGCCTATCACCACATGTTGTCCAAGTTGTAAACTTCCCAATAACCAGCTAGGCCTATCACCACATGTTGTCCAAGTTGTAAACTTCCCAATAACCAGCTAGGCCGATCACCACATGTTGTCCAAGTTGTAAACTTCCCAATAACCAGCTAGGCCGATCACCACATGTTGTCCAAGTTGTGGGCTTCCCAATATAGGCTTAGGCCTGCCTTTGTGATTTGAAACAATCCACAGCTATTTTTTAAAAGAAGCTAATGATCCTCTGTGGCTAAGTCATGCTGTCTGGTGAAGCAGAATATATGCTAAAGTATTTTGAATTATTTTATTTAGACAGGAGTAATTATATCATTTTGGCAAAACATCAATTTACTTTAGTGTTAGTTAGTATCTGAACAGTGTACTGTGCACCCGCAAACGTTCCTTTCCAATTCGGAAGAGTGGGACATTATATAATTCATTTTACCAACACAAAAAGATCCCACCTTGTCTATCGTATATATTTTTTGTCGACATTTTCTGTTTCCCATCGGGCCAGTCATGACATTTATTATCCAACGTACTTTACACGCGTAAAAAGGTTGAATGGAAACCTGGTTATTTTCAATATTTTATTTGGACAGGCAGCCCATAACGCCGGCCCTGCTTCAATGGGGGTAGAGACGTCCCAAGGATCCAGGATAGCAAGGACCGTGAGAGGTGGTCCTCTGTATTCAATTGGTAGAGCACGGCGCTTGTAACGCCAGGGTAGTGGGTTCGATCCCCGGGACCACCCATACGTAAAATATGTATGCACACATGACTGTAAGTTGCTTTGGATAAAAGCGTCTGATAAATGGCATATTATTATATTAAAGGACTCAGAGGACTTGGAGCCCTTTTTACCACAGCTGAATGAAGCCATTTTTTTTTTTGAGAACTCTGTTTATTAAGTTTTACACACACACAGACAAGACAAAGCAATATAAATAATATACTCAACTAGACAAAAGTACAAATAATACATATATAAAATAAAAATAAAAAAAAATAAAAAAAAATAATAATAACTTTAAAGATACCATACTTTAGACAAGTTAAACACACCAGGCAGAAGGCTACAAAAGGTTAAAGGGCAATCTATAGTATAGGGACAGAGCAAACACCTCACCATTGTTCCTGTAAACAGTTAAGGGATGGGGTGGAGAAATGCAACCACTCACAGACAGTCAAGGCCACAGACCAATCATCCACTGGACCAAAAATAAAAAGTTACAATGCTTTAAAATAAAAAATGAATATTGATAATTTTATGTAGGCGTGAACAGAATTAAAAAATAAAAATAACTGGGAAAAACAAGCTCACACCTTAGTCTCTGCCCGGGCGAGATGAACAAGGCATCCCAGGTCACAATCAATAAGCACATCAACCTTAATGCCCCCCACCCCCACCCCAGAAAAAAACACAGAGAAATGCTCATCCAACCCCTAAGTCACAGGGGGTCAAATACAGACTTATTTTGGTTTTAATAGGAATGCTATCCGAGGATGGACTGTTTAAAGTAAGACCGGAATGGAGCCCAAGCCTCATTAAACAGTTTGGGGTTCCCACGTGAATTGAATTTAATTTTTTCTAGTTTCAGAGAGCACAACCGTCTCTCACCCAATATTTATATGAAGCCATTTTTATTATTTTCTTCATTAATAAAATCCTGCTGTTTTGCGGTCAATTCCAGTCATGAGATTGAACATGATTTCTAAGTCAGAAGTGTTTATTATTATTAAACTCACTTCATTATCTTTCATTCTATTTTATTATTTCATTATAGGCCTGATTTACTATATGCCTGATTTTTTATAGGCCTGATTTACTTTAGGCAAACTTTAGGCCTGATTTATTACAGGTTTGATTTAATATAGGCCTGATATACTTTAGGCAAACGAAATCATGACTGCAAGATAGAATAAAACATTTTGTTTTATTTTAACTAGGCAAGTCAGTTAAGAACAATTTCTTATTTACAATGACGGCCTACACCGGCCAAACCCGGACGACGCTGGGCCAATTGTCTGTAGTGAGATGCAGTGCCTTAGACCGCTGCTCCACTCGGGAGCGCAAGTGGCTTCCATACAACCTTTTTATGCGTGTAAAGTACGTTGGATAATAAATGTCATGACTGGCCCGATGGGAAACAGAAAATGTCGACATCACTGAGAAGAGACAGCTGAGAAGAGGCATCACCGAGAAGAGGCATCACCGAGAAGAGACGCACCCAACATGATTTTGACTTTTATTTTGAAATCCCAGAACATCGAACTCGGAAGTGAATATTACCCTCACGCATGCGCACACATCCAACCTGGGGACATGCGTTTTCAAGCACGAAAGCATTTTTCTAGCTACTCTATATAGCTAGTTAAAATAATATTTCTGTCAGCTCATGTTTTTCACGTAAATTTCAACAGTTACCCTTTACGGTTTTGATTGTCTCCGGGGACAGAGTCGGAATAATCTCAACAGAAACACGTGAGAAAGTAACGTTTGATTGTTAGCTAGCTCCTGTTAGCTAGTTCAGGACAGCATGGGGCCCGTAATAGAACTCATTGCTGGAAGTTACGAGCAGATCGCCTTTGGTTACCGGGTGTCCACGGGAGAAGAGGTATGTTGCTTCAGTTTCTCTGTTTGATTTTGATCCCTGATTCTCCTGTACATATGACAAACTATACTGTTTACCTTTGCTAACCGACTAGCGTTAGTTAGCAGGGTTGTGGAGTATGTAAAGGATGACAGCAAAACTAACCCGTTACATTACCAACAAACATTTGTAATTAGATTACAAATACTTTTTAAAAACGAAAGTATTACATCTAGGATTAATTTAAATTAAGTATGTTCGCGAAAACAATTATTTGACACCTTTCTGTTTTCTCAATGATATTCAAATCAGCGTTGAAGTCCGGAGTGGCGCAGTGGTCTAAGGCACTGTGTTAGTGGTCTAAGGCACTGTGTTAGTGGTCTAAGGCACTGTGTTAGTGGTCTAAGGCACTGTGTTAGTGGTCTAAGGCACTGTGTTAGTGGTCTAAGGCACTGTGTTAGTGGTCTAAGGCACTGTGTTAGTGGTCTAAGGCACTGTGTTAGTGGTCTAAGGCACTGTGTTAGTGGTCTAAGGCACTGCGTGGTTCGAATCCAGACTCTGTCTCAGCCGGCCGCGACCGGGAGACCCATGGGTCGGCGCACAATTGGTCCAGCGTCGTCCAGGGTAGGGGAGGGTTTGGCCGGCAGGGATGTGGGTTCGTTTCCCACAGGGGGCCAGCATGGAAAAAAACCCAAAAACGTTTGCATTCACTAACTGCATAAGTTCGTGGATAAGAGCGTCTGTTAAATGACTAAAATGTAAGTTTGTTCCACCTGAACGAGTCTGACCATATGTTAGAGACAACTATGATGACTCCACATGTGTTTGATGGATCGCGGGAAAAGAGAAGGAGTTTTGTTTTAGGCAACAGTCCAAGATATGTCTTCCAATGGTGCGACTGCTGTCGGCATCCAAACATTATCCAACTTCAATACAGGTTGGAGGTAAGTAAGGACGACCGCAGTGGTGTAGCCGTATCGCCTGTAGGCTATCACTTATTATTGATATCTACAGAGATAATTAATGTGAATCACACTGCTGCTCTCTCATTTAACTATTTGCACCTTACGGATTGTGGATGTCTGTTCACTAGTGTATATTTTACCCCAGTAATGGTTGAATTGAAGAAGTTTAAGCTGCCGATCAATCGTTGTTTTTGCGACCAGTGGACAGCCAGTGAGGAATGCGCTCTGGCAACAGCTGCATAGTGCGGATCCCAGCCTATGGAATGAAGTTTGAGGGTTACTCCCTTCTAAACTCCTCTGTGGGGTTGTGCTCCATACTGTCAAAAAACAGTTTTAATTAAAGAAGACAGCGAGTGGGGCTTTTATTGCTCAATGTAATTCGTGCTGAATCCCCCCCAAAAAAATATCCATAGGCCGAAACTGACACATGATGAAACTCGCGCACTTTTGAAAGATTTAAAGGGGCAATCTGTAGTTGCTACATTGGACTTCTACATTAATGATATATACCCATTGATTCTTGAAGAATATAACTTATAAATGAGCTTAGTTAAACTGTCACACCCCATGAAAACCCAAAATATAAGCCATGAGAGCAGCATTTCTTTTTTCAACTTGAAGCAATTAGCCCAATCAGTCTCCATGACGACAACATCCGAAACAACCGGAGTAGGGCATGCTTAGAAGTCCTTCGTTTATTTAGGTTATACTGAGGTAAAACGGTTCGGTTAATATATACTTCCATATTTCCAAGTCCTATTCTTGAAAATCAAGGGGTATTAAAGGAATTGGAATGACTGGAAATTTGAGACTTTGGTTTTTAATGTATGTAGTAGAAAGCAATGGGTTAGAAGAAGCCTACATAACCAACCCATAACGTAAAACGCAACATCCATTTATGGCCAACTATGTAAACTCTAACATTGATTGATCCTGCAATAGTTGTTGTTCAATTGGTAATATTCATTTTAGACTTCTAATGCCTCTTAAGAGGAAAGTAATCTTAAAGTAATCAGATTACGTTACTGAGTTTGGGGAATCTAAACGTTACATTACTGATTACAATTTTGGACAGGTAATTAGTAACGGATTACATTTTAGAAAGGAATCTACCCCACCCTGCTAGCTAGCTATGGTGGAGTTGGTGTGGTTGTAATCTACCCCACCCTGCTAGCTAGCTATGGTGGAGTTGGTGTGGTTGTAATCTACCCCACCCTGCTAGCTAGCTATGGTGGTGTTGGTGTGGTTGTAATCTACCCCACCCTGCTAGCTAGCTATGATAGTGTTGGTGTGGTTGTAATCTACCCCACCCTGCTAGCTAGCTATGTTGGTGTGGTTGTAATCTACCCCACCCTGCTAGCTAGCTATGATGGTGTTGGTGTGGTTGTAATCTACCCCACCCTGCTAGCTAGCTATGATAGTGTTGGTAATATACCCCACCCTGCTAGCTAGCTATGTTGGTGTGGTTGTAATCTACCCCACCCTGCTAGCTAGCTATGATGGTGTTGGTGTGGTTGTAATCTACCCCACCCTGCTAGCTAGCTATGATGGTGTTGAGTTGGTGTGGTTGTAGTCTACCCCACCCTGCTAGCTAGCTATGATAGTGTTGGTGTGGTTGTAATCTACCCCACCCTGCTAGCTAGCTATGATGGTGTTGAGTTGGTGTGGTTGTAATCTACCCCACCCTGCTAGCTAGCTATGATGGTGTTGAGTTGGTGTGGTTGTAACGTTACAAGTCTCGTGGCTCTTCCAGTAATATTTGGGGGAGTGTTGATCTTTAAACAGTTCTTCAGCTTACCCAAACTCACGGTCACAGTCACACTCACACTCACAGTCACACTCACACTCACAGTCACACTCACAGTCACAGTCACACTCACACTCACACTCACACTCACAGTCACACTCAACTGATGGTAATGTTATTCATCCCTCTATCGCCCCTTTACCCCTTTGATAAAGGCGTTAGCTACCATCACTAAACTACTGATATAACTACCTTTACTGCCTCTATTGATCCAAACCCATTGACAGCTGTTAGGAAGCAGCTTTCATGCTGTGTTGTCGTCTTATCTGCAGGAGTGGACAGCCACGGCAGACTTCACCCACCACGCCCACACTGCCTCAGTGTCTGCGGTGGCCACCAGCGAGAGGTACATCGCTACAGGAAGCAGAGACGAGACCATCCAGATCTACGACATGAAGAAGAGGATAGAACATGGAGCTCTGCTGCATCACGACGGTAAGAGATACGACATGGAGAAGAGGATAGGACATGGAGCTCTGCTGCATCTCGGCGTCGGGTGTATTCATTAGTCGCATACTGTAGCAAAACGTTTAGCAATGGAAAACCGTTGACTCCACAATCAGGTGAACACATTTGTGTAAAGGTAAAGAGCATAGAAAATGGAACGTTGCTGCACCACGACGGTGAGTTCTGGAAAGCCACTTTTTGGAAATCAGTTTACTAATGTTCAGGGTTTTGAGAGCTGCAGAATATCACCTGCTACAGCAACAATCGGGTCCCAATCTGAGAATCTTGAAGAAACCTCACTAATTGCATCCACCATTGAATTATGACTGCAACGGCTACGTTTTGACTGTCTATTCCTTAGACGTACAGTATTGACAAGTCACTGACACGGTCAACAACATTATTGTGTGGTCCATGGTCTTTAGGCATGGCAAGCCACTGATATCGGTCAAAACATTGTCCCCAAGTGTCACGGCTGCTGTAAGAAGACTTAAGTACCCCTGACCCCCAGGTTTCCTTGTTTTAATCGTTGTTCAGGTACCATTTCCTGTCTGGAGTTCTATGGCTCCTCCCACCTGCTGAGTGGAGGACAGGATGGGCTGCTATGTGTTTGGGGCACCAAGAAGTGGGAGTGTCTTAAATCCATCAGAGCACACAAGTAAGTTGTCACTCTCTCAGAAATTATTAGGGTTGCAAAATTCCAGTAACTTTCCAAAATTATATATATATATTCTATTTCAAGTCCATCAGAGCTCACAAGTTGCTGAGACATGACGTATGTGTGTATCTGAGGTTGTTGGGTAAAAACAGTCTCGTATGGATCAATAGTCTTCTTCTTGACCCTGGAGAGCTATTGGGTGGGTTCAGGTTTTTGTTCCACCCCAGCACTAACGTACCTGTTTTATTTATTCTCCTCAGGGGTCATGTTACGTCACTGTCCGTCCATCCCTCAGGGAAACTGGCCCTGACTGTCGGCACAGACAAGACACTCCGGTTGGCTTTCTGTTTTGAGTACATTCTGGTTCTCAGTTCTTGTTGTAGGTGTTCAAAACATTCTCTTGCAACTAAGTTGACTGACACTTTTGTTGTTGCAGAACGTGGAATCTAATCGACGGAAGATCAGCTTTCATCAAAAACATAAAACAGAGTAAGTTTATCACTCTGACCATTATGTACCATTACACATGCTTCAGTACCTCCAGAGTGGCGCAGTGGTCTAAGGCACTGTATCGCAGTGCTAGCTGTGCCACTAGAGATCCTGGTTCGAATCCAGGCTCTGTCGTAGCCGGCCGCGACCGGGAGACCCATGGGGCGGTGCACAATTGGCCCAGCGTCGTCCAGGGTAGGGGAGGGAATGGCCGGCAGGGATGTAGCTCAGTTGGTAGAGCATGGCGTTTGCAACGCCAGGGTTGTGGGTTCGATTCCCACGGGGGGCCAGTATGAAAAATACAAAAATAATGTATGCACTCACTAACTGTAAGTCTGCTAAACGACTAAAATGTATTTGTAAAAGAATAATGTCAATTTCTCTCTCTACCTTTCTCTCCCCTAGATGCGGTGATAGTGAAGTGGTCTCCTGAGGGGGATAAGTACGTGGTAGTGATCAGCGACAAGGTGGACGTTTATAACCTGGAAACAGCTACTCTGGCATCAACCATCATCAACCCCAAGAGGATCTCATCCATCAAGTTCCTCACTGTGAGTTATATCAAGAATGGTATAGTTCTGGGCTTTTTAAAGGATAATAATGTAATAATCACTAAAGTTCATATTTAGTTTAGAGTGATCAACACAACGGTGTGCATATAAAGAGTTTGCTTAAAACACATGCGTCTATTTGTGACCGTCAAGGTGCAGGTTAATGGTGGTCACTAGGCTTGATGCATAAATCTACGCACTGCACAAAAGCGCAGTAGAACACATACACGAAGAACCGTAAAGAACACGGATGGATGAATATGAAATGTGAGAAGGGAAACAACCTTTATCCACCTGCAAGTAGCGGTTCATTTTTTTGTTGTCCCTTTTTGTATGGAGTAAGTGAGGTGGAAATGGTTTGTTTGTCGTCAGAATTCCATCCTGGCCATAGCGGGGGACGACGAGACAGTCCGGCTGTGTGACATCAACACTCAGAAGGTGCTATGTGAGTTTGAGGCTCATGAAACCAGGTACGTTGAATAATTGCTATGGTCTCACTCCTTCCCCTGCTATAATCAATATTTAGTATATAAACATACATTGTATGATGATAGAATTCTTGGATGTTTCTTGTGAAAAGTTTGGAAGAAGAATATTGTCTCACTTCTCTCTCTCTCTTTTTAGGGTGAAATCAGTGGACAGTTTCACCACGGAGGACTTCTGTGTTCTGGTGACTGCGTCAAACGATGGCTTCATCAAAATGTGGAAACTTAACCTTGAGGTATGTACCACCTGTCCTCGGCTTTCATTCGCTGTGGCCCTCAAGGGCCTGCATAAAAACAAAACATTTAACCTTTATTTAACTAGGCAAGTCGGTTAAGAACAAATTCTTATTTACAATGACGGCCTAGCAAAAGGCCTCCTGCGGGGACGGGGGGCTGGGATTAAAAATAAATGAAAAATCACACATCACGACAAGAGACACCACAACACTACAATAAAGAGAGACCTAAGACGACAACATAGCATGGTAGCAACACCACATGACAACAACATTGTAGCAACACAACATGGTAGCAGCACAACATGGTAGCAACACAAAACATGGTACAAACATTATTGGGCACAGACAACAGCACAAAGGGCAAGAAGGTAGAGACAACAATACATCACGCAAAGCAGCCACAACTGGCAGTAAGAGTGTCCATCATTGAGTCTTTGAATGAAGAGATGGAGATAACTGTCCAGTTTGAGTGTTTTTTGCAGCTCGTTCCAGTTGCTAGCTGCAGCGAACTGAAAAGAGGAGCGACCCAGGGATGTGTGTGCTTTGGGGACCTTTAACAGAATGTGACTGGCAGAACGGGTGTTGTATGTGGAGGATGAGGGCTGCAGTAGGTATCTCAGATAGGGGGGAGTGAGGCCTAAGAGGGTTTTATAAATAAGCATCAACCAGTGGGTCTTGTGACAGGGTATACAGAGATGACCAGTTTACAGAGGAGTATAGAGTGCAGTGATGTGTCCTATAAGGAGCATTGGTGGCAAAGCTGATGGCCGAATGGTAAAGAACATCTGCCAATCTATAAATGACGTCTCCGTAATCTAGCATGGGGTAGGATGGTCATCTGAATCAGGGTTAGTTTGGCAGCTGGGGTGAAAGAGGAGAGAATACGATAGAGGAAACCAAGTCTAGATTTAACCTCAGCCTGCAGCTTTGATATGTTGTTGATGTAAATTGAGAAGAGCGTGGGGCCTAGGATCGAGCCTTGGGGTACTCCCTTGGTGACAGGCAGTGGCTGAGACAGCAGATGTTCTGACTTTATACACTGCACTCTTTGAGAGAGGTAGTTAGCAAACCAGGCCAAAGACCCCTCAGAGGCACCAATACTCCTTAGCCGGCCCACAAGGATGGAACGGTCTACCGTATCAAAAGCTTTGGCCAAGTCAATAAAAATAGCAGCACAACATTGCTTAGAATCAAGGGCAATGGTGACATCATTTAGGACCTTTAAGGTAGCAGTGACACATCCATAACCTGAGCGGAAACCATATTGCAGACCAGAGAGAATACTATAGACATCAAGAAAGCCAGTCAGTTGATTATTGACAAGTTTTGATGGGATTATAGTTGATAGAAACACCATCATGTCGAGGTAAATTTGGGTGGGTGCAGGTTTTTGTTCCAGCACTAACGTACCTGTTTTATTTATTCTCCTCAGAATTTTGATAAACAGGGCAAAATAGAAATTGGCCTATAACAGTTAGGATGAGCTTGATATCCCCTTTTTAAATAAGGATGCACCGTGGCTGCCTTCCAAGCAATGGGAACCTCCCCAGAGAGGAGAGAGGTTAAAAAGGTCAGAGACAGGCTTGGTGATGATAAGGGATGCAACCTTAAAGAAGACAGGGTCTAAACCATCTGACCCAGAGTCTAGTTTAAGAAGACAGGATCTAAACCATCTGACCCAGAGTCTAGTTTAAGAAGACAGGATCTAAACCATCTGACCCAGGTTTTCGATCTAAACCATCTGACCCAGAGTCTAGTTTAAGAAGACAGGATCTAAACCATCTGACCCAGTCTAGTTTAAGAAGACAGGTCTACATCTGACCCAGAGTCTAGTTTAGAAGACAGGGTCTACTACCAGTCTGTTTAAGAAACAGGATCTAAACCATCTGCCCAGAGTCTAGTTTAAGAAGACAGGATCTAAACCATCTGACCCAGAGTCTAGTTTAAGAAGACAGGATCTAAACCATCTGACCCAGAGTCTAGTTTAAGGAGCTCCTTTAGCACCTCGGTCTCAGTGACCCCCTGCAGGGAGAAACTTTGTAGCGGGGCAGGGGAAAAAGAGGGAGGAGCATCAGGGCTAGTCGCACTAGAAGGGCTGGGAGATGAGGAAGTGTTGGACGGGCAAGGAGGCGTGGCTGAGTCAAATTGGAATCCTGACTTAATGAAGTGGTGATTTTAAAGAGCTCAGCCATGTGCTCCTTGTCAGTAACAACCACATCATCAACATTAAGGGACATGGGCAGCTGTGAGGAGGAGGGTTTATTCTCCAGGTCTTTCACCGTTTTCCAGAACTTCTTGGGGTCAGACCCACAGAGAGAGAACTGCTCCTTAAAGTAACTAACTTTGGCCTTCCGGATAGCCTGAGTGCACTTATTTATCATTTGCCTGAACGAGAGCCAGTCAGCTTGAATATGAGTGTGCCGAGCCTTTCGCCAAATGGAATTCTTGAGGTGGAGTAACTCTGCCAGATCACGGTCGAACCAGGGGCTGAACCTGTTTTTAATTCTCATTTTCTTTATGGGGGCGTGTTTGTTAACAATAACACTAAAAATATCAAAGAAGAAGGTCCAAGTGTCTTTGACAGAGGGGATCAAGCTGATTCTATACCAATTTACAGAGGCCAGGTCATGAAGGAAGGCTTGCTCATTAAAGTTTTTTAGCAAGCGTCTATGACAAATCAGGACAGGTCGTTTCACTGAGCAGCCATTACGAACACAGGCTGTAAAACAGTGATCACTAAGGTCATTACAGAAAACACCAGAGGATAACATCAAGGAGAGTAGCCTTTTCTGGGTGTTTGGAGTCATACCTTGTGGATTGGTAATAATCTGAGAAAGATTTAGGGAGTCCCATTGCTTTAGGACTTGGTCAGGTGGTTTAAGCATGTCCCAGTTTAGGTCACCTAGCAGGACAAATTCAGACTTAGTGTAAGGGGCCAGGAGAGAGCTTAGGGGACAGGCCACCAGAGAGGCAGGGTACAGGCTGGTGTTCAGGCAGGTAGGGTACAGGCCGGTGCTGTGTAAGGGGCCAGGAGAGAGCTTAGGGCAGGTAGGGTACAGGCCGGTGCTGATGGAGGACGATAACGCCCAGCAACAGTCAACAAGAGCTATTTGAAAGTTTTTAATGCTTAAAACCGGAAAATCAAATTGTTTGGTGACCGACTTGGTGGAGACAACCGAGCCCTGAAGGTGTTCCTTGGTAAAGATTTCCACTCCACCACCTTTGGAAGATCTGTCTTGCCGAAGAAGGATATAACAGACTAAACGTTGTTCACTCAGTTCCAGGTTGGAAGGTGTTTTCAGGTTTCTTGTGCTTCTTTTGCTGGTCGTTGGTTTGCCAGAGCATTTGCTGTATAGACCTTGGAAATAAGAATCTTTGGTAGTAGGAATCCATCCAGGTAATTTTGTAACATAATCAGGTTGTAGGTTTGGAGTTTTACATTTACATTTACATTTTAGTCATTTAGCAGACGCTCTTATCCAGAGCGACTTACAGTTAGTGAGTACATACATAATTTTTTTTTATACTGGCCCCCCATGGGAATCGAACCCTGGCATTGCAAACGCCATGCTCTACCAATTGAGCTACATCCCTGCCGGTCATTCCCTCCCCTACCCTGGACGACGCTGAGCCAATTGTGCGCCGCCCCATGGGTCTCCCGGTCGCGGCCGGCTACGACAGAGCCTGGATTCGAACCAGGATCTCTAGTGGCACAGCTAGCACTGCGATGCAGTGCCTTAGACCACTGCGCCACTCGGGCGTTTGATTTGTAGTTTTGATTTGTAGTGAATGTTATGTTGTGGAGGGTAGAATCCTGTATACAGTGGGGGAGAACAAGTATTTGATACACTGCCGATTTTGCAGGTTTTCCTACTTACAAAGCATGTAGAGGTCTGTAATTTTTTATCATAGGTACACTTCAACTGTGAGAGACGGAATCTAAAACAAAAATCCAGAAAATCACATTGTATGATTTTTAAGTAATTAATTTTCATTTTATTGCATGACATAAGTATTTGATCACCTACCAACCAGTAAGAATTCCGGCTCTCACAGACCTGTTAGTTTTTCTTTAAGAAGCCCTCCTGTTCTCCACTCATTACCTGTATTAACTGCACCTGTTTGAACTCGTTACCTGTATAAAAGACACCTGTCCACACACTCAATCAAACAGACTCCAACCTCTCCACAATGGCCAAGACCAGAGAGCTGTGTAAGGACATCAGGGATACAATTGTAGACCTGCACAAGGCTGGGATGGGCTATAGGACAATAGGCAAGCAGCTTGGTGAGAAGGCAACAACTGTTGGTGCAATTATTAGAAAATGGAAGAAGTTCAAGATGACGGTCAATCACCCTCGGTCTGGGGCTCCATGCAAGCTCTCACCTCGTGGGGCATCAATGATCATGAGGAAGGTGAGGGATCAGCCCAGAACTACACAGTAGGACCTGGTCAATGACCTGAAGAGAGCTGGGACCACAGTCTCAAAGAAAACCATTAGTAACACACTACGCCGTCATGGATTAAAATCCTGCAGCGCACGCAAGGTCCCCCTGCTCAAGCCAACGCATGTCCAGGCCCGTCTGAAGTTTGCCAATGACCATCTGGATGATCCAGAGGAGGAATGGGAGAAGGTCATGTGGTCTGATGAGACAAAAATAGAGCTTTTTGGTCTAAACTCCACTCACCGTGTTTGGAGGAAGAAGGATGAGTACAACCCCAAGAACACCATCCCAACCGTGAAGCATGGAGGTGGAAAAATCATTCTTTGGGGATGCTTTTCTGCAAAAGGGACAGGACGACTGCACCGTATTGAGGGGAGGATGGATGGGGCCATGTATCGCGAGATCTTGGCCAACAACCTCCTTCCCTCAGTAAGAGCATTGAAGATGGGTCGTGGCTGGGTCTTCCAGCATGACAACGACCCGAAACACACAGCCAGGGCAACTAAGGAGTGGCTCCGTAAGAAGCATCTCAAGGTCCTGGAGTGGCCTAGCCAGTCTCCAGACCTGAACCCAATAGAAAATCTTTGGAGGGAGCTGAAAGTCCGTATTGCCCAGCAACAGCCCCGAAACCTGAAGGATCTGGAGAAGGTCTGTATGGAGGAGTGGGCCAAAATCCCTGCTGCAGTGTGTGCAAACCTGGTCAAGACCTACAGGAAACGTATGATCTCTGTAATTGCAAACAAAGGTTTCTGTACCAAATATTAAGTTCTGCTTTTCTGATGTATCAAATACTTATGTCATGCAATAAAATGCAAATTAATTACTTAAAAATCATACATTGTGATTTTCTGGATTTTTTCCATCTCTCACAGTTGAAGTGTACCTATGATAAAAATTACAGACCTCTACATGCTTTGTAAGTAGGAAAACCTGCAAAATCGGCAGTGTATCAAATACTTGTTCTCCCCACTGTATGTCCCTGTGGAAAAATCCAAGTTTATCCAACTCTAAATCTATCTTTTTGTGAAAACATGCTGAAAAATGCAGGAGCCCATCTGCTCATGACCTCTCACTCTCTGCCCTTTCCAGAGTAGTTAGAATTGTTCATTTTTTAAAACCTTTATTTAGGAAGGGATGTCCCATTGAGACCAAGGTGTCTTCCACACCATCTCTGCATGACAAGACCAAGCATTTACACACCATCTCTGCATGACAAGACCAAGCATTTACACACCATCTCTGCATGACAAGACCAAGCATTTACACACCATCTCTGCATGACAAGACCAAGCATTTACACACCATCTCTGCATGACAAGACCAAGCATTTACACACCATCTCTGGACTAGACCAAGCATTTCCACACCATCTCTGCATGACAAGACCAAGCATTTACACACCATCTCTGGACTAGACCAAGCATTTACACACCATCTCTGCATGACAAGACTAAGCATTTCCACACCATCTCTGCATGACAAGACCAAGCATTTACACACCATCTCTGCATGACAAGACCAAGCATTTACACACCATCTCTGCATGACAAGACTAAGCATTTCCACACCATCTCTGCATGACAAGACCAAGCATTTACACACCATCTCTGCATGACAAGACCAAGCATTTACACACCATCTCTGGACTAGACCAAGCATTTACACACCATCTCTGGATGACAAGACCAAGTATTTACACACCATCTCTGTAGGACAAGACTAAGCATTTACACACCATCTCTGGACTAGACCAAGCATTTACACACCATCTCTGCATGACAAGACTAAGCATTTACACACCATCTCTGTAGGACTAGAACGGGTTTCCAGGGTTGAAGAACAGTAATGCTTCTCTAATGATGACATCATTGTATTATTCATCAGTGATGTCATCGATGTTCATTGTTGTCTGTATTTGCTACTAGTCTAAGTAACCATGACAATTCCAGGAGTTGACATGAGATTTACATTTACGTCATTTAGCAGACGCTCTTATCCAGAGCGACTTACAGTTAGTGGTTTTACGACAGAGCCTGGATTCGAACCAGGATCTCTAGTGGCACAGCTAGCACTGCGATGCAGTGCCTTAGACCACTGCGCCACTCGGGAGACGAGTGATGGCACTAAATAAATACAGTCTCATCTCATCTCATGGTTGTCTGTTGTTGTTGTTCCAGTCCTTGGAGCCTCCAGTCCTCCTGGGGAAGGTGAATACCACAGCTCGGCTGACCTGTCTGGCCGTGTGGCAGCCCACCAACCTACAGGAGCCTCCCCCGGAGGTCAAAACAGAACCTACAACCTCTCAAGGTACTGTGTTCCTTCATTCATAACAATGTGCCATTTTTAGCATTTTATCCAATAGCGACTGTCATGCACTCATATCCTGGTCCTGGTGACCCAAAAGGGTGCACATTGTAGTTTTTTGCCCCAGAACTAAACACCTGATTCCACTTATCAACTCATCATCAAACCCTTTGATTAGTGGAATCAGTTGTGTAGGATAAAGACTGGTGGTGTTATCCCAGTCCTGGGATGGCTTTTCACCATTACTAGTGTAATAGTTCTAAATAAATGTTGAATGGCTAAGTACTCAAAGAGAAGTTTGGGACAACCTCTCAAAGTACTGGACTGTCTAATGATTTAATGCTGGAGGGACTGGGATATAGCCTGGGTACCAGTCTAATGATTTAATGCTGGAGGGACTGGGATATAGCCTGGGTACCAGTCTAATGATTTAATGCTGGAGGGACTGGGATATAGCCTGGGTACCAGTCTGTTAGATAACATTTCCTTCCTTGTACTCACTCCGTGTCATATTCCAAATGTTTAGCATGACCGGAGTGGAATGATAGCTAAACAGACTGTTTACCCGGTAAGGATAACGATTGACCCATACACATCGGTCCCCGGTTCAAATGTTCAAGATATGAGTGCATCGGTCTGCGGGACACCAAACCGACCCAAATGTAGCACGCGTCGGTCAGGAAATTGAGACAAACGTTACGAATCACCGGTTCACTCAGTTTTTGGGTTCTACTGGGTGGAGACCTGCTAGCTTAATATGTCTTGGTTCTACTGGGTGGAGACCTGCTAGCTTGAATATGTCTTGGTTCTACTGGGTGGAGACCTGCTAGCCTGAATATGTCTTGACTCCACTACCCAATTTTGAATGATGATAAATGAATTCTTGTGACTTATGTTTGTCTTGTATCGCATCTGTTATAGTGTGTTGGACTAGATCTAATATGTGGAATGGCTGGATGAAACTCTGGACTAGAGAAACCATTTTAAATTTAAACATGAAGGTCTCTTTTATAGAAAGTGATGCGCGAACATATTTGAGTGCTTAAATGCATATTGTTCTGGCATTATATATAGCATGAGAATATCATGTGATTTGTTTTCGGTCATCCCCAACAGACACCAAGGATGTTCTGGAGCTTGCAAAGAAGAAGAGGGTCAGGATCTCAACTGTAGAAGTGGTCCTAGAGGAAGACGGTTCACCCAAGAAGAAGAAGAAGAAAGATGGTGGGGGAAAAAAGCTGAAAACCTAATAAAAATATATTTTTAATAGTATTTTCAACCAGGTCTCAGATCATTTCGTATTATTCTGTACGTAAATCAGAGACACTCCATTTAGGATGATATGTTACGTTTCGTACGGTATGTATTAATTTGTGGTTTCATGTTATGAATTTGCAATTTGGTTCAGGAGAAGGGTTGGCTAACATGCTAAGTAGTTGAAAAGTTGCTCAAGTTGTCCCCTGATGAAATTCGAACTCGTAACCTTTGGTTTGCTAGACGTTTTGCGTTATACGACCAACCACCCTGCTTTCGTTTTTTTCGCCTTAAGTAACCATCCCAAAACGTAACATATCATACGAATTTCAGTGTCCCGGATTTACATATACTATATTACGTCTAGTCTATGAGACCGGGCTGGTATTTTTGGTGTGGAGATTTTGTATAGAATGTGGTCTTCTAGAACAGGGTTTCCCAAACTCGGTCCCCGGGACCCCAAAGGGTACACATTTTAATTTTTTTGCTAGCTGTGCCACTAGAGATCCTGGTTCGAGTCCAGGCTCTGTCGCAGCCGGCCGCGACCGGGTGACCCATGGGTCGGGCGCGCAATTGGTCCAGCGTCGTCCAAGGTAGGGGAGGGTTTGGCCGGCAGGGATGTGGGTTCGTTTCCCACAGGGGGGCCAGTATGAAAAAAACAAAACATGTATGCATTCACTAACTAACTGTAAGTCGCTCTGGATAGGAGCGTCTGCTAAATGACCTAAATGTACACAGCTGATTCAAATGATCAAAGCTTAGTGATTTAGTTTATTATTTCAATCAGCTGTGTAGTGCTAGGGCGAAAACCAAAACGTGCACCCCTTGGGGTCCCGAGCACCGAGTTTGGGAAACCCTGTTCTGGATTTATTTGCCACTAGGAGGTGACAGACCTAATTTTATAAACAGCTTCTATGTCCTCCTCCTGTCAATTGTCATTGCATGATCTATGCATATTATCAAACTGATGGATCCCAATGACAATGGACTCAATTATCAATCCAATTTTCCTATCAAAACATATCAATGAAAATAGATATAATAAAAAGTGAAAATAGCTTAGTCTGTAGGGGAGTGGATGGTAGTCGCCACAATGGAGTGTCTAAGAACACGAGGGATTGAGGGTATTGCCTTTGGACCTTTTTATTTATTACTGAAAAAAATAAAGGCAACATGCAACAATTTGAAAGATTTTACTGAGTTACAGTTCATATAAGGACATCCAGTCAATTGAAAAATGTATTAGGCCCTAATCGATGGATTTCACATGACTGGGAATACAGATATGAATCTGTTGCTCACAGATACGTTGACAAAAAAAAGGTTTTGGCGTGGATCAGAAAACCAGTCCATATCTCGAGCTACAGGAGGCCAGGAACTGGAACACGCTGTCGTACACGTCGATCCAGAGCATCCCAAACACGCTCAATGGGTGACATATCTGGTGAGTATGCAGGCCGTGGAAGAACGGGGACATTTTCAGCTTCCAGGAAGTGTGTACAGATCCTTGCGACATGGAGACGTGCATTATCATGCTGAAACATGTGGTGATAGCGGTTGGATAAACGGCACGACGATGGGCCTCAGGATCTCGTCACGGTATCTCTGTGTGTTCAAATTGTCATTGATAAAATGAAATTGTGTTTGTTGTCTGTAGCTTACGCCTGCCCATACCATAACCCCACTGCCACCATGGAGCTGTCTGACAATGTTGACATCAGCAAAATCGCTCGCCCACACGAGCGGTTGTGAGGCTGGTTGAACGTACTGCCAAATTCTCTAAAATGACGTTGGAGGCTTATGGTAGAGAAATGAACAATACGTTCTCTAGCAACAGCTCTGGTGGACATTCCTGCAGTCAGCATGTCAATTGCACGCTCCCTCAACTTGAGACACCTGTGGCGTTGTGACAAAACTGCACATTTTAGTGGCCTTTTGTTCCCAGCACAAGGTGCATCTGTGTAATGATCATGCTGCTTAATCAGCTTCTTGATATGCCACACCTGTCAGGTGGATGGATTATCTTGGCGAAGGAGAAATGCTCACTAACAGGGATGTAAACAAATTTTGTGCACAACATTTGAGACAAATAAGCTTATTGTGAGTATGGAACATTTCTAGAATCTTATTTCAGCTCATAAAACATGGGACCAACACTTTTACATGTGTTTATATTTTTGCTCAATATAGAGCAAGTTTGTTGATCTTTTGTAGGCTTTAAATGTCAGCTGACGGGTGATGAAAGATGGTTATGTCTAGGTACAAACAGAAACACGATGTTAATATAACAGGGGTACATGGTAAATAAAGGGTAAACAAACTGAAATACTCAGTGTTGCACAATAAGAGAAGTGCACTTGTATGCACAACGATCAAAATCTACATAACAATACGAACAAAATACCTTGGCACCACACTTATGCAATACAGTCTATAATGCAATTCTCTAGTGGACCATGCTGGTTTTGGTTGAAAAAAACAAAACGTATCCGTTGGGGTTTTATGGCGGTGTGCATACTAGTATTTGGTGCATTACCGCCACCTACTGGACTGGAGTGTGATGAGACTATGGAGGTGTTCTAGATTCTGTACTGTAGTCTACATGAATGGAGGAAGGAAATTATTGCTGAGTGAATTACGGTTTGTTCTGGACGGGTTTTGAGTGAATTGGGGAGGGTGGAGCTTATTCCCAGGGATCATTATTCTAGCCTTTGATGTTCATAGCTTTGACAGTGAAGGAGGACGTGACCTGTAGTTTCTGCTGCTGGACAGCTAGGACATTAACCTGTCGTGTTTTCCTATCTCACGGAGAGAGTGGTTGAGGCCATTGTGTCCTATTCGCAGACGGCTGATTATGGTTTCTGATCGTCTTGAAAGTCCTTTGTGGTTATTGCTGATTGAAACCAGCGGGTGGATGGAGTATACACGTCTTCCTTTTACCCCTTTCTGTCCTTTTGCCATTTGTCGGTGATTTTGATTTCCGAGGAGTAACTTAATTTCAGATTTTTGACGTTGGAACTATGATGTCATGTAGGGGTCCTTTTGGCCGCTTCATCTGCCACCTGGTTCTCAGGCACCCCCACGTGAGCCGGGACCCAAAGAAAGTTGACCGTTATGGCTTGGTGTTGAATCCTGAGAAGTGCCTGTAAGATGTTGAATACTAGGTCTGGCCTAATACTAGGTCTGGCCTAATACTAGGTCTGGCCTGATACTAGGTCTGGCCTAATACTAGGTCTGGCCTGATACTAGGTCTGGCCTGATACTAGGTCTGGCCTGATACTAGGTCTGGCCTGATACTAGGTCTGGCCTGATACTAGGTCTGGCCTGATACTAGGTCTGGCCTGATACTAGGTCTGGCCTAATACTAGGTCCTGATGAGTGGGTCTGGTGGTCTGTTCTCTTCTATCCAAGGTGAAGATACAGACCATGACTTCACAGGTGATTTGTTTTGTCTTTTTTTTTTTTCTGGATGAACTGTATGTTTTCAAGTTTTTTTTTATGTCACATGCACAAGTACAGTGAGATGTGTTCCTGGGACAGCGAAGGCTGCTGAGACGTGTCCTGTCACTGGGTCCTTGGAGCCGTCTGTGTAAATATGTGTTTGCGACGTGGTATTGTGACTTTACATACCCTGCTGTCAGCAGTCCTTTATCCTCTCCTTCCTGAATCATCTCCAGTAGATCAAATCTACTATTGGGGGTGTCGAGCTAGGGCTGCACCAATGGTAAGGGTACAGTTGGTTCCACAAAGGTCGACTTCACCCCTTGGTCCTGGACCCATTAAAAAAAATATTTAAATGCACCACAGCTTAGTCTTAGGGTGGCAGCTTGGATAACGTCCAACTTTTGTAATATAATAATATAATAATAATAATATACCATTTAGCAGACGCTTTTATCCAAAGCGACTTACAGTCATGTGTGCATACATTTTTACGTATGGGTGGTCCCGGGGATCGAACCCACTACCCTGGCGTTACAAGCGCCGTGCTCTACCAGCTGAGCTACAGAGGACCACATACAATATCCCTGGGGCCGCTGAGCCATAGACCATACATCCATAGGCCATACATCCATAGGCCATACATCCATAGACCATACATCCATAGGCCATACATCCATAGACCATACATCCATAGGCCATACATCCATAGACCATACATCCATAGGCCATACATCCATAGACCATACATCCATAGGCCATACATCCATAGACCATACATCCATAGACCATACATCCATAGGCCATACATCCATACATCCATAGGCCATACATCCATAGGCCATACATCCATAGACCATACATCCATAGGCCATACATCCATACATCCATAGGCCATACATCCATAGGCCATACATCCATAGACCATACATCCATAGGCCATAGGCCATACATCCATAGGCCATACATCCATAGGCCATACATCCATAGGCCATACATCCATAGGCCATACATCCATAGGCCATACATCCATAGGCCATACATCCATAGACCATACATCCATAGGCCATACATCCATAGGCCATAGGCCATACATCCATAGGCCATAGGCCATACATCCATAGGCCATACATCCATAGGCCATACATCCATAGGCCATACATCTAGGCCATACATCCATAGGCCATACATCCATAGACCATACATCCATAGGCCATGCATCCATAGACCATGCATCCATAGACCATACAGCCATAGACCATACATCCATAGGCCATACATCCATAGGCCATACATCCATAGGCCATACATCCATAGGCCATACATCCATAGGCCATACATCCATAGACCATACATCCATAGACCATACATCCATAGGCCATACATCCATAGGCCATAGGCCATACATCCATAGGCCATACATCCATAGGCCATACATCCATAGGCCATACATCCATAGACCATACATCCATAGGCCATGCATCCATAGACCATGCATCCATAGACCATGCATCCATAGACCATACAGCCATAGACCATACAGCCATAGACCATACATCCATAGGCCATACATCCATAGACCATACATCCATAGGCCATACATCCATAGGCCATACATCCATAGGCCATGCATCCATAGGCCATACATCCATAGACCATACATCCATAGACCATAGACCATACATCCATAGGCCATACATCCATAGACCATACATCCATAGGCCATACATCCATAGACCATACATCCATAGGCCATGCATCCATAGACCATAGGCCATACATCCATAGGCCATACATCCATAGACCATACATCCATAGGCCATGCATCCATAGACCATAGGCCATACATCCATAGACCATACAGCCATAGGCCATGCATCCATAGGCCATACATCCATAGGCCATACATCCATAGACCATACATCCATAGGCCATGCATCCATAGGCCATACATCCATAGACCATACATCCATAGGCCATGCATCCATAGGCCATACATCCATAGACCATACATCCATAGGCCATGCATCCATAGGCCATGCATCCATAGACCATACATCCATAGACCATACATCCATAGACCATACATCCATAGGCCATGCATCCATAGACCATACATCCATAGGCCATACATCCATAGGCCATACAGCCATAGACCATACATCCATAGGCCATGCATCCATAGACCATACATCCATAGGCCATGCATCCATAGACCATACATCCATAGGCCATACATCCATAGACCATACATCCATAGACCATACATCCATAGGCCATACATCCATAGGCCATACATCCATAGACCATACATCCATAGACCATACATCCATAGACCATACATCCATACATCCATAGACCATGCAGCCATAGACCATACATCCATAGACCATACATCCATAGACCATACATCCATAGACCATACATCCATAGGCCATACATCCATAGACCATACATCCATAGACCATACATCCATACATCCATAGACCATACATCCATAGACCATACATCCATAGGCCATACATCCATAGACCATACATCCATAGTCAAATTTGGATCTGATGAGAGCGAAATAGACATAATGCGGATAACCCCCCATGAGTACCTGGTTAGACATCTTATTACCCCCCATGAGTACCCGGTTAGACATCTCATTGCCCCCCATGAGTACCCGGTTAGACATCTCATTGCCCCCCATGAGTACCCGGTTAGACATCTCATTGCCCCCCATGAGTACCCGGTTAGACATCTCATTGCCCCCCATGAGTACCCGGTTAGACATCTCATTACCCCCCATGAGTACCCGGTTAGACATCTCATTGCCCCCCATGAGTACCTGGTTAGACATCTCATTACCCCCCATGAGTACCTGGTTAGACATCTCATTACCCCCATGAATACCTGGTTAGACATCTCATTGCCCCCCATGAGTACCTGGTTAGACATCTCATTACCCCCCATGAATACCTGGTTAGACATCTCATTGCCCCCCATGAGTACCTGGTTAGACATCTCATTACCCCCCATGAGTACCTGGTTAGACATCTCATTACCCCCCATGAGTACCTGGTTAGACATCTCATTACCCCCCCATGAGTACCTGGTTAGACATCTCATTACCCCCCCATGAGTACCTGGTTAGACATCTCATTACCCCCCCATGAGTACCTGGTTAGACATCTCATTACCCCCCATGAGTACCTGGTTAGACATCTCATTACCCCCCATGAGTACCTGGTTAGACATCTCATTACCCCCCCATGAGTACCTGGTTAGACATCTCATTGCCCCCCATGAGTACCCGGTTAGACATCTCATTGCCCCCCATGAGTACCCGGTTAGACATCTCATTGCCCCCATGAGTACCCGGTTAGACATCTCATTGCCCCCCATGAGTACCTGGTTAGACATCTCATCACCCCCCATGAGTACCTGGTTAGACATCTCATTACCCCCCATGAATACCTGGTTAGACATCTCATTGCCCCCCATGAGTACCTGGTTAGACATCTCATTACCCCCCATGAATACCTGGTTAGACATCTCATTGCCCCCCATGAGTACCTGGTTAGACATCTCATTACCCCCCCATGAGTACCTGGTTAGACATCTCATTACCCCCCACGAGTACCTGGTTAGACATCTCATTACCCCCCATGAGTACCTGGTTAGACATCTCATTACCCCCCATGAGTACCTGGTTAGACATCTCATTACCCCCCATGAGTACCTGGTTAGACATCTCATTACCCCCCATGAGTACCTGGTTAGACATCTCATTACCCCCCCATGAGTACCTGGTTAGACATCTCATTACCCCCCACGAGTACCTGGTTAGACATCTCATTACCCCCCCATGAGTACCTGGTTAGACATCTCATTGCCCCCCATGAGTACCTGGTTAGACATCTCATTGCCCCCCCATGAGTACCTGGTTAGACATCTCATTGCCCCCCATGAGTACCTGGTTAGACATATCAAATCAAATCAAATTGTATTGGTCACATGCGCCGAATACAACAGGTGCAGACATTACAGTGAAATGCTTACTTACAGCCCTTAACCAACAGTGCATTTATTTTAAACAAAAAAAGTAAAAATAAAACAACAAAAAAAAGTGTTGAGAAAAAAAAGAGCAGAAGTAAAATAAAGTGACAGTAGGGAGGCTATATATACAGGGGGGTACCGGTGCAGAGTCAATGTGCGGGGGCACCGGCTAGTTGAGGTAATATGTACATGTGGGTAGAGTTAAAGTGACTATGCATAAATACTTAACAGAGTAGCAGCAGCGTAAAAAGGATGGGGTGGGGGGGCAGTGCAAATAGTCCGGGTAGCCATGATTAGCTGTTCAGGAGTCTTATGGCTTGGGGGTAGAAGCTGTTGAGAAGTCATGAGTACCTGGTTAGACATCTCATTACCCCCCATGAGTACCTGGTTAGACATCTCATTGCCCCCCATGAGTACCTGGTTAGACATCTCATTGCCCCCCATGAGTACCTGGTTAGACATCTCATTGCCCCCCATGAGTACCTGGTTAGACATCTCATTGCCCCCCATGAGTACCCGGTTAGACATCTCATTGCCCCCTCATGTGCACCCGGTTAGTGGCCGCTCTAACAATGAAAATACATGTCTTCAAACATGGAAGGCAGTCGGGAGGAGGCAAGATCAGGTGGGAGCATTCTAGCCAATGAAAGGGCAGATAGGCGCGTGAACAACAGGCACAACTCCGATATAAAGTGTTCTTTCTCAAAGTTGCCGGGATGTCACGTGACCTGCTTATATCAGTACACTCCTAACAACCTAATTATTATGAATCTTCTATTCGATCAAATAAGCCAAATGTAGCAAATAAGCCATACATTGTTTTGTTAACCAAATTCTACACTTATTGACCTCCATACAAAAACTCCTCGCTTGGTTAGCTAAAACAACGCCACCTGCTGGAGAAGACAGGTTTTTGGGCCCATGCTTATCCGTCTAGCTTCGCCTCTACCTCTCTGGGAAAGTTACATCTGTGAAAATCACGAGAAGTGGACTTGTTTAGATTTTTAAAAATGTATCTGTTGATCAGAAGCAACTTGTGTTGGATCTCACGCAAACTGATGGATATAATGTTTCGTACTTTGATTTACGAAGCAGAGCACCTGTCAAACGAGCCATTTCTGCAGCAGCGGAAGAATTCAACATTGCTCTACTGAAGAAGATTCATGGAGCGGTCGATGCGTGTAGAATGAATCGCATGGTAAATTACAGGAAGTAGAAGAGTTCTCGTCTTTTCCTGTGTTTTGAGATGTTTCTATCTCTATCCGAGTGCAGCTGGGATTTGTGAACTACCCTTCCAGCGCGTTTTTCCCCAGACCTTTGCAACGTTACGTCGGCTACCCGCTGTAAAATGTGTGGACATGTATGAAGTGTGTGCTGACGGGAGTCATATAGTCATATAGTAAAGTTGACATTTGTTTCTGCAGCTGAATGATTTCTGGATTTAAATATTTATCATCCGAGGAGCTACATAGAGTTCTGTCTGCTGCGGTCCCACCCTCGCAGGCCCCTGAGCATGAACGGGGAGTTGTAGAGTTTTTGAATGACTTAAGGAGTGGGATGTTTTATTACGTTTTTTTGGTAATACATGTGGATTAATGTTTTTTCCCCCTTCTCCGTAATGGAATGGACCTTTTTTTTTTTTTCCCACCTCCGTCCAGTCGGTGGCGGCAATACAACAGTATTTGTGGTATGCCGTACAATTTCAGAGAAGATGAAGAATCTCAAAGTTTTGGCACTTTTATTTTGAAATCCCATAACACTTCCGGGACTGGAAAAGCGAAATTCGACTTGTAGTTGAATAGTCTCAGATAAAGGTTTACCGTGAGTTTTGACAACACTTTTCCTTATTAGTTTTAGACTAGACGTGACAATGTCTCAAGATTGGATTGGTTATAGCTATGCTGCATTGGTCTCGGCAGGAGGACTCATGGGCTATGTAAAAGCAGGTATGGACCATTGCACACTTCCAAATGTTTGTTGACTTTACCAAGTAGTTATTTTAAAGTCAGCTGTCAAGAAATATTGATAGAATTGTGCATGGAAGTAGTTATTCTTCAACATGCTGTGTGATTTGTTCCCAAACCAGGAAGTGTAACTTCACTGGTTGCAGGACTTTTCTTTGGGTTTCTAGCCGGAGTTGGTGCCTACCTGATGTCTCAGAATCCTAAGGATGTCTGGCTTTCTCTAGGTGAGTGGGCCAAAACTTTCGCTTGTTATCAATAACACAACCACGACATGTCCTACACGTAGGCTAGTTGATGTTGGTGAGTGCTCAAACATCTACACTGCGCTAACATTTCTTCTCAATGTGTAAATAGGTACCTCAGGAACACTGGCCATTGTCATGGGAATGAGGTTTCTAAACTCCTGGAAGTTCATGCCAGCTGGTCTGGTGGCAATAGCAAGGTACTGTGGATGGGGCATCATGTCTCATTAAGGCTTCTGTTAGTAAACCATGGAATAGCTTAACCTCTTTTAGGATCTGAGAGTGAAATACTTACACACTCGTCTCTAACATGTAGGCTCAGCTTTACCAAACAGTCCCATTACAAGTCAGAATGTTGAACAAACTTAATTTCAACTTACTTTACCTGTTGTCCGCCGATTTTATCCCTATGTCGGAGGTAATCTGATACAAAATATCCACAGGGAAGTGTTAAACTGTTTTTTAAAATTTTCAATACTGATGCAATTCGCATGTGACAAACACTTGCACAATATGGCCGAGACTAACCAAACCACAGACCGAAAGGGAAACAATTCCTGCTGTTTGCGAGGAAACGTGCATCGGTGGACTACTTTGGTTACATTCGGCTATTGTTTACATATTGTGCATCGCATGCAATGTGTCAAGAGATTGAAAATACAAGCAACAGAACCTACTGGTGAGCTCAAAACATCACTTTCCTGTGGATACCCTATCTCCACCTCCTATCATCAAAAGGACCAACAGCATGTACAACCGGTAAAGTAAATGTAAATATATTTGTATTCAACATTCTGGTTGTAGCGACTATTGTGTCTTTTTTTTAGGGCGACTTCGGTCAGACTGAAAATCCATGGAGTAACCATGGTAACAGTCTGATGTTTAGGCAAGATGATCGTTTTTATTTTTATTTTTTATTATTGAATTAGGTCTGTTAATGCTAGGTTGGAACAAAAGCTTGCAACCACACTGGCCCTCTGTGGATAAAATAGATTGGCCACCCCCTGGTGGAATGGGACGCTATGACAGGTAGTGGGAATGGTGATAGCCCCGCCCCCACCATGGCAGACAGGTATGAGGGAATTATAATAGCCCCACCCCCTACCATGGCAGACAGGTATGAGGGAATTATAATAGCCCCGCCCCCACCATGGCAGACAGGTACATTTACATTTACGTCATTTAGCAGACGCTCTTATCCAGAGCGACTTACAAATAGATAGAGGGACTGGTGATAGCCCCGCCCCCTACCATGGCAGACAGGTGGAGGGACTGGTGATAGCCCCGCCCCCACCATGGCAGACAGGTAGAGGGACTGGTAATAGCCCCACTGGTAATAGCCCCACTGGTAATAGCCCCACTGGTAATAGCCCCACTGGTAATAGCCCCACTGGTAATAGCTTCCCCGTGTCAAACATTAAATGTTTGTAAATGAGCTGACTGTGCCTACGTAAACATGAAATAACAGTGCTATTTTCCAACAAATCCCATAACAAAATGTTCCTATTTTTTTTCTAGTATACTGATGCTGGGGAAGACTGCAATGGGAATGTTCAAGAGACCAAATTATTCATAAATGTGAAGAATATAGGAATTCCACCGTTTTATATTCAGTGTTTGTGGTTTATATATATACAGTTATTTGATATCCAAATGTATATTATTATCATTGCAAAGAAACATGTACAATTGAAACCTTTCAAGACAAGCATATAATGTATGAAAATATCAAATCAAAATATCGATATTCAGCGAGGTTTGTTTAATTTGAAGCTTACATGTGTGGCCGGGGAATGCTTTACTGTCTTTCTGTGAAAATGTACAGCGTTTTAAATAATGTATCATTTTAAAACATTTAACACGTACATGACTATAAATCTAAATCAGAGTGAAGATGCAAAACCAGTTTTACTCCTCATGACAGCTAGGAAAACACTAATAAGGACTTAACCACGCTAGATGTTCAAGAAATGTTCAGACCAAGCTATTTTGTACTTTTTCCTGAATAAAAAAATATATTTGATATACAGACAAATGTTATCTTCCACAAATAAAGTATGGATATCTTGAACTTATTGGCTGCTTTAGTAGTAAAATAATATTTTTTTGAAAAAGAATAATCATGTAATTGAAGGTAATTCTGGAGAATTGTACAGTACACTGGCTGGAACGATGCTAGCGACATGACAACGGTTCACACATCGCAGAATAGTGGGTCTCTCCTGAGATGTGTGCAAACCTGGTGGCCAACTACAAGAAATGTCTAAACTCTGATTGCCAACAAGGGTTTTGCCACCAAGTACTAAATCATGTTTTGCAGAGGGGGTCAAATACTTATTTCCCTCATTAAAATGCAAATCAATTTATAACATTTTTGACATGTGTTTTTCAGGATTTTTTAGTTTTTATTCTGTCTCTCACTGTTCAAATAAACCTACCATTAAAATTATAGACTGATCATGTCTTTGTCAGTGGGCAAATGTACAAAATCAGCAGGGGATCAAATACTTTTTTCCCTCACTGTAAATGACTAAAATGTAATGTAAATGTAGTGTGAAAGACAGAGTTGGCGTCCCAAATGACACCCTATTCCCTATATAGTGCACTACTTTTGACCAGAGCCACTATAGGGAATATGTTACCATGTAGGACACAACCAGAGACTCAGGCTACAGACTGCTGTTTACGTCCACAGCAAGAACACGGTCCCTCTTCTCTCTTGGGTTTCAATAGTGAAAACACAGTTCCGACTGTTCTAATACCCTCCAGGGTTGGAGCCAATTCCAGTCAGTTCAGGAAGTACACTGAAATTCCAATTATCTCCAATGCTTTTCAAATATGAACATGTAGAATTGGAATTTGGTTTACTTTCTGAATTGAAATAGAATTGACTCCAGTCTTGATACCCACACTAGCATCCTACCACTCAGTCTTTATACCCACACTAGCATCCTACCACTCAGTCTTTATACCCACACTAGCATCCTACCACTCAGTCTTTATACCCACACTAGCATCCTACCACTGTCTTTATACCCACACTAGCATCCTACCACTCAGTCTTTATACCCACACTAGCATCCTACCACTCAGTCTTTATACCCACACTAGCATCCTACCACTCAGTCTTTATACCCACACTAGCATCCTACCAATCAGTCTTTATACCCACACTAGCATCCTACCAATCAGTCTTTATACCCACACTAGCATCCTACCACTCAGTCTTTATACCCACACTAGCATCCTACCACTCAGTCTTTATACCCACACTAGCATCCTACCAATCAGTCTTTATACTGTGACGTCACGAGAGGCTACACAGCTTTCAGCGGGATTGCTCAAGTAGTGCAAGGAGACAAGGTTCAAACAAAACAAGGATTTTATTATAGGTCTTGGGAAATTAACGAAAATATAACAAAATTCTGTTCTCTTGTGGCTCTTTAAGGGTTAACAGTTCAGGGATGTCTCTTCCACATCCAAAATCATAATTCTCACTCGCTCAGATAACTTTTCCCCAGCCTTACTGTAGTCCACGTTGCAGCTAGTGGCCAACCCAGCAAAAGTCCTTCCAAATGTCTCTCACGTATTTCCACAGGTGCATATATCCAAAGGTGAGTATTTCCCAAAGGTAAGTATCTCCAAATCCTTATATTCCTCATGGAAGTGGACGTGCAGCACTCTTGTCCTCCAGAGAGCCCAGGTTGGAGACTGTGTTTCTTCACCCCCACACACTCCCTCAGTGTGTCTCTTCCCTTCCCCAAACCTTCAGCTCATCAGCTCCTGATTTGTTTCAGCTGCGTGGGAAGATTGGCCATAGAGGGGTGGAGTTCCCGACCATACCAGCAGATGGAGCCATAGCTGTCTGGGTTTGCAGCCACCTCAGGGGGATGTAACGTCCCTCCAGGACACAGCCTCTCGTGACATCACACATCCCCCTCCTCGGGACCGACGTCCTCGTCGGGGTAAAGGCAGCGAAGAAGGCATCACGCCGGGAGAGGGCGTCCGCATTGCCGTGGTGCTTGCCAGCCCTGTGGACAACCGAAAAGTTAAACGGTTGCAAGCTCAAAAACCATCTGGTTACTCTACTGTTTGATTCCTTGTTCTTGGCCATCCACTGCAGAGGGGCGTGATCAGATACCACCATGAAACGTCGGCCCAGGAGATAGAACCGAAGGGACTCCAGGGCCCAGACTACAGCCAGACATTCTTTCTCCACCGTTGAATAGTTCTTCTCTCTTGGAAGTAACTTTCTGCTTAGGTAGAGAATGGGATGTTCTTCACCGTCATGTGCCTGGGTGAGGACAGCACCCAGACCCACCTCCGAAGCATCCGCTTGGACAATGAATTCCTTCTTGAAGTCTGGTGCCACCAGGATCGGACTGGAGCAGAGTGCTCGCTTCCAGGTTGAGGAAAGCCGCCTCCGCCGCAGGGTTCCACTTCACCATTCGTGAGTGGCGTTTGGTCGTCAGCTCCGTCAACGGTGCAGCTATGGTAGCAAAATCTGCAATAAAGCGTCTATAGTAGCCAGCGAGGCCCAAAAATGACCTTACTTGCTTCTTGGTGATGGGCTGCGGCCAGTCCTGTATGGCCCGCAGTTTGGCTTCCTGTGGTTTGACCAACCCCCGCCCAATGGTGTACCCCAGGTAGTTTGTCTCACTGAAGGCCAGCTTGCACTTCTTCGGGTTTGCCGTGAGCCCTGCTTCCCTGAGCGAATCCAGCACCGCTTGTACCCGGGGTATGTGGCTGGCCCAATCCGGACTTTGTATAACAACATCATCCAAATAAGCCGCTGCGTGCCTCTTGTGGGGCGCAAGGACTCGATCCATCAGGCGTTGGAACGTGGCAGGTGCCCCGTGGAGACCAAACGGAAGTCGGGTATACTGGTAGAGCCCCTCCCGGGGTGGCAAAGGCTGTCTTCTCCTTGGACGCCGGGGTCAGGGGCACCTGCCAGTAGCCTTTTGTGAGATCAAGAGTGGTTAGGAAACGAGCATGCCCCAAGGAGTCTATTAAATCATCGACACGAGGCATTGGGTATGCATCAAATTCAGACACTTCATTCAACTTTCGATAGTCATTACAAAATCGTACTGAACCGTCTGGCTTGGGAACTAGTACGATGGGACTTGCCCAGGCACTGTGGGACTCTTCGATTACTCCCAACTCCCGCATCTTCCTTACCTCCTTCTGTATAACCACTTTACGAGCCTCTGGCACGCGGTACGGGCGCTGGTTTACCGTTCGGCCAGGCATGGTGCGGATCTCATTTTGGACCACCTCTGTGTGACCGGGAAGGGAGGAGAAGACATCCTGGTTCTGCTCCACGAGTTCCAGGGCCATCTGTCGTTGATGTGGGGACAGATTTGGACCCAGCTGAACCTCTTCCCGCGCCGGTTCCTTGGTCTCTGTGGGGGTAGACAGCTGAACATCGCCTCTCTGGCGTGCCACTTCTTTAAAAGGTTAACATGATAAATCTGCTCAGTTTTTCTTTTATCTGGTTGCCTCACCTTGTAGTTTACTTCTCCCATGCGTTCAATGACCTCATATGGTCCTTGCCAGGTTGCCAGGAATTTACACTCAACGGTTGGCACCAGGACCAGCACTCTGTCCCCCGGCTTAAACTCCCTGGGTTGAGCAGATCTCTTGTAGGAGGCTTGCTGTTGCCGCTGACTGGCCTCCAGGTGTTCCCGCATCATGGGATAGATGGCCTTCATTCTCTCCCTCATAGCCCCGACATGGTCGATCAGTGTCCGCTGTTGGCATGGCTGCTCCTCCCAGGCCTCCTTGGCGATGTCGAGCAGTCCTCTGGGTCTGTAGGAAAGCAAGAGCTCAAAGGGTGAAAAACCAGTAGAAGACTGAGGTACCTCTCTCACCGCAAATAATATGTATGGTAACAGCTGATCCCAGTTGCGCCCATCTTCCCCTACCGCTTTCCGCAGCATGGATTTTAGTGTTTTGTTAAAACGTTCGACTAGGCCATCTGTCTGGGGGTGGTAGACCGAGGTTCTCAGCTGTTTGATTTTCAGTAAAGCACAGAGTTCTTTCATCACCCTGGACATGAATGGAGTCCCTTGGTCCGTCAATATCTCTTTTGGGATTCCCAGACTAGTTGAGAGACGGAACAGCTCCTTGGCGATTTGTCTGGATGTAGCCTTCCTCAGCGGAATGGCCTCCGGGTACCGGGATGCATAGTCCAGAATGACCAGAATGTATTGATGTCCCCTGGAACTTTTCGGTAAGGGCCCGACTATGTCTAATCCAATCCTCTCAAAAGGAGTTTCGATAATGGGCAAGGGAATGAGCGGGTTTCTATATGTGGGCTTTGGCGCAACCTGCTGACACTCAGGGCAACTACGGCAGTAGTTCTCTATCTCTTTGTGTACTCCTGGCCAAAAGAAACGTTGCATGATTCTTTCCTTAGTCTTCTCTACCCCCAAGTGGGCCCCTAACGGGTGTGTGTGTGCTAGGTTGAGTACTGTGGCCCGATAGGGCTGTGGCACGAGGAGCTGTTCATGCACTTCATCATTTTTCCTGACTATCTGATATACTAACCCCCGGTTTACTGCGAAATGGGGGTAAGTAGGGTTTGTCTTATCACCTAACACTACACCTTCTAATACCTGCACATTTCTTAAGGCATTTGCAAGAGTAGGATCTTGTAATTGAGCCGTACCATACTGGCCTGTGAGAGGGGGAAGCTCTTGGGTGCCTGGGACGTCTTCTTCACTGGAGAACGGAGCACTTTCCTGGGCTGCGTTCTCTTCTCCCGTATCCGGACCAATCTCTGTGTCGGTCTGGGCACCTGCCATCCCTATCAGAGCCCGGGCGGGAGTGAGTAACTCGGAGGATTGCACCGGAGCCTTCCCAGGATGAGTCTTGCCTCTCCGTTTCCGAGGTACTCGGGTTATCCTCTCCTGAGACTCTCTCCAGAGTGGGTAAAAGGCTGGGCAGTCTCGTCCAATTAGGACAGGGACGGGGAGGGAATCAACCACCCCCGCCGTCGTGTGTATGGTTCCCCGTGTGCTGGTCATTGTAAGTTCAGTAATGGGGTATTCTCTGGTGTCCCCATGGACACAGGAAACTGGGAGGACTTTCCCGGGGTCAGACACGTTGGGCCCACCAAATCC
The DNA here is from genome assembly GCF_020615455.1 of Coregonus clupeaformis. NCBI lineage: Eukaryota > Metazoa > Chordata > Actinopteri > Salmoniformes > Salmonidae > Coregonus > Coregonus clupeaformis. The sequence goes on along the minus strand of NC_059212.1, from coordinate 46,285,075 downwards.
TTACGCACCAGGGTGGCCCGGCTACCAGAATCCAGTAAGGCCTCCACATCATGGTGATTCACAGTTACCGGGCAGGTGGGGGGTCGATCTGGGCCGCCATCTACGACTCCCAAGAGTGAGGCAAAACGGTGTGTGGGTGCTGAGCTGGAGGACTCCGCAGTGGGCATAGGTTCATCGGCTGGTTTCCCACACTGCCAGGAGATATGTCCCATCTCCCCACACCGGTAACACTGTCGAGTTTCCCCCTCCTGGTGTACTCTTCTTGGACCCGCCTGGTTTCTGGCTCCCCCTGGAGCCGGGATAAGTCCTGACGTGGCTGGGTTCGAGACCTTGGGGTCCTTTGGACGGGTTCTTCCCATTTGTGGTGGGGCCGCACTCCTGGGGTCTTTTCGGGAAGCATTCAGCATCTCCGCTGTGGCCTGGTACTTTTCCACAGCTTCCACGGTCAGATCCGCCGTGGTCAAGGCCTGTTGACTGATGAACCGTTTTGCCTCATAAGGCAGGGCGCGTAGGTAACGATCCACCACAACGGCCTCCACCACCGCCGCTGCTGTATTCCTCTGCGGATCCAGCCATTTCCTTGCGATTCGGACCAGTTCATGCATCTGCGCCCGAGGAGGTTGGTCTGGTTGGAAGGTCCAGCTGTGAAAGCGCTGGGCCATACCAAACTTTGTGAGTCCATATCTGCTGAGGATCTCAGACTTCAGGGCATCATAGTCAGTAACCTGGTCAGGGCCCAGGTCCCGGACAGCATTCAGCGATTCCCCGGTTAGAAAGGGGGGCTAACAGACCAACCCACTGTTGCTTGGGCCAGGCTTCCCTAGTGGCCGTGGCCTCAAATGCATGCAGGTATGCCTCAATGTCATCGGTAGCTCCCATCTTAGATATAAAGTCACTTGCCTTTATTGGGCGGGTATTTTGGACAACCCTCTGTCTCTGCAACTGCAATTCCTCTGCCTTCAGAAGGTTGGCTTTCTTTTGCTCCTCCAAGAGAGCCACGTTTGCTTGCATCTGGGCTTGCTGGCCAGCAACAAGGGCTTTCAATATGTCCTCCATTTCAGTCGGGCGGGGAGCCTACGGCCAACTTGGAAAACTGGGTGATCAAACCTTCGGTATCCTCCTCTGACATGCACTATTAACGCTTGAGCGTGCCCGTATTCTCCACCATCTGTGACGTCACGAGAGGCTACACAGCTTTCAGCGGGATTGCTCAAGTAGTGCAAGGAGACAAGGTTCAAACAAAACAAGGATTTTATTATAGGTCTTGGGAAATTAACGAAAATATAACAAAATTCTGTTCTCTTGTGGCTCTTTAAGGGTTAACAGTTCAGGGATGTCTCTTCCACATCCAAAATCATAATTCTCACTCGCTCAGATAACTTTTCCCCAGCCTTACTGTAGTCCACGTTGCAGCTAGTGGCCAACCCAGCAAAAGTCCTTCCAAATGTCTCTCACGTATTTCCACAGGTGCATATATCCAAAGGTGAGTATTTCCCAAAGGTAAGTATCTCCAAATCCTTATATTCCTCATGGAAGTGGACGTGCAGCACTCTTGTCCTCCAGAGAGCCCAGGTTGGAGACTGTGTTTCTTCACCCCCCACACACTCCCTCAGTGTGTCTCTTCCCTTCCCCAAACCTTCAGCTCATCAGCTCCTGATTTGTTTCAGCTGCGTGGGAAGATTGGCCATAGAGGGGTGGAGTTCCCGACCATACCAGCAGATGGAGCCATAGCTGTCTGGGTTTGCAGCCACCTCAGGGGGATGTAACGTCCCTCCAGGACACAGCCTCTCGTGACATCACAATACCCACACTAGCATCCTACCACTCAGTCTTTATACCCACACTAGCATCCTACCACTCAGTCTTTATACCCACACTAGCATCCTACCAATCAGTCTTTATACCCACACTAGCATCCTACCACTCAGTCTTTATACCCACACTAGCATCCTACCACTCAGTCTTTATACCCACACTAGCATCCTACCACTCAGTCTTTATACCCACACTAGCATCCTACCACTCAGTCTTTATACCCACACTAGCATCCTACCACTCAGTCTTTATACCCACACTAGCATCCTACCACTCAGTCTTGATACCCACACTAGCATCCTACCACAGTCTTTATACCCACACTAGCATCCTACCACTGTCTTTATACCCACACTAGCATCCTACCACTCAGTCTTTATACCCACACTAGCATCCTACCACTCAGTCTTTATACCCACACTAGCATCCTACCACTCAGTCTTTATACCCACACTAGCATCCTACCACTCAGTCTTTATACCCACACTAGCATCCTACCACTCAGTCTTTATACCCACACTAGCATCCTACCACTCAGTCTTTATACCCACACTAGCATCCTACCACTCAGTCTTGATACCCACACTAGCATCCTACCACAGTCTTTATACCCACACTAGCATCCTACCACTCAGTCTTTATACCCACACTAGCATCCTACCACTCAGTCTTTATACACACACTAGCATCCTACCACTCAGTCTTTATACACACACTAGCATCCTACCACTCAGTCTTTATACCCACACTAGCATCCTACCACTCAGTCTTTATACCCACACCAGCATCCTACCAATCAGACTTTATACCCACACTAGCATCCTACCACTCAGTCTTGATACCCACACTAGCATCCTACCACTCAGTCTTTATACCCACACTAGCATCCTACCACTCAGTCCTGATACCCACACTAGCATCCTACTACTTAGAATAAAGCCATGTATGTGTTAGTCATGCATTGTGGTTTGCTAGTGTGGATATTGGAACACATCCATAATGGGCTCAGCCATACGACTAATAAGAGTATGTACGTAGGTTGTATCCCAAATGGCACCCTATTCCCCACATAGTGCACTACAGTCGTGGTCAAAAGTTTTGAGAATGACACAAATATTAATTTTCACAAAGTCTCAGTTTTGATGATGTCAATTTGCATATACTCCAGAATGTTATGAAGAGTGATCAGATGAATTGCAAAGTCCCTCTTTGCCATGAAAATGAACTTAATCCCCAAAAAACATTTCCACTGCATTTCAGCCCTGCCACAAAAGGACCATCTGCCATCATGTCAGTGATTATCTCGTTAACACAGGTGAGAGTGTTGACGAGGACAAGGCTGGAGATCACTCTGTCATGCTGATTGAGTTAGAATAACAGACTGGAAGCTTTAAAAGGGTGGTGCTTGAAATCATTGTTCTTCCTCTGTTAACCATGGTTACCTGCAAGGAAACATGTGCCATCATCATTGCTTTGCACAAAAAGGGCTTCACAGGTAAGGATATTGCTGCTAGTAAGATTGCACCTAAATCAACCATTTATCGGATTATCAAGAACTTCAAGGAGAGAGGTTCAATTGTTGTGAAGAAGGCTTCAGGGCGCCCAAGAAAGTCCAGCAAGCACCAGGACCGTCTCCTAAAGTTGATTCAGCTGCGGGATCGGGGCACCACCAGTGCAGAGCTTGCTCAGGAATGGCAGCAGGCAGGTGTGAGTGCATCTGCACGCACAGTGAGGCGAAGACTTTTGGAGGATGGCCTGGTGTCAAGAAGGGCAGCAAAGAAGCCACTTCTCTCCAGGAAAAACATCAGGGACAGACTGATATTCTGCAAAAGGTACAGGGATTGGACTGCTGAGGACTGGGGTAAAGTCATTTTCTCTGATGAATCCCCTTTCCGATTGTTTGGGGCATCCGGAAAACACCTTGTCCAGAGAAGACAAGGTGAGCGCTACCATCAGTCCTGTGTCATGCCAACAGTAAAGCATCCTGAGACCATTCATGTGTGGGGTTGCTTCTCAGCCAAGGGAGTGGGCTCACTCACAATTTTGCCTAAGAACACAGCCATGAATAAAGAATGGTACCAACACATCCTCCGAGAGCAACTTCTCCCAACCATCCAAGAACAGTTTGGTGACGACCAATGCCTTTTCCAGCATGATGGAGCACCTTGCCATAAGGTAATAACTAAGTGGCTCGGGGAACAAAACATCGAAATGTTGGGTCCATGGCCAGGAAACTCCCCAGACCTTAATCCCATTGAGAACTTGTGGTCGATCTTCAAGAGGCGGGTGGACAAACAAAAACCCACAAACTCCAAGCATTGATTATGCAAGAATGGGCTGCCATCAGTCAGGATGTGGCCCAGAAGTTAATTGACAGCATGCCAGGGCGGATTGCAGAGGTCTTGAAAAAGATGGGTCAACACTGCAAATATTGACTCCTTGCATAAACTTAATGTAATTGTCAATAAAATCTCATAACACTGAAGCAGCGAACTTTGTGAAGAACCAATACTTGTGTCATTCTCAACTTTTGACCACGACTGTACATTTGACCAACACTTTACATGTTGCGTTTGATATTTTGTTCAGTGTAGTTTTCCTTTTCTTTATTTACTGTTTTATTGTTCTGAGAGTATAGTCCCTCATACTAACACCATATTGATCTCTCTGAGAGTATAGTCCCTGATACTAATACCATATTGATCTCTCTCTGAGAGTATGGTCCCTGATACTAATACCATATTGATCTCTCTGAGAGTATAGTCCCTGATACTAACACCATATTGATCTCTCTGAGAGTATAGTCCCTGATACTAATACCATATTGATCTCTCTCTCTGAGAGTATAGTCCCTGATACTAATACCATATTGATCTCTCTCTGAGAGTATAGTCCCTGATACTAACACCATATTGATCTCTCTGAGAGTATAGTCCCTGATACTAATACCATATTGATCTCTCTCTGAGAGTATGGTCCCTGATACTAATACCATATTGATCTCTCTGAGAGTATAGTCCCTGATACTAACACCATATTGATCTTTCTGAGAGTATAGTCCCTGATACTAACACCATATTGATCTCTCTGAGAGTATAGTCCCTGATACTAATACCATATTGATCTCTCTCTCTGAGAGTATAGTCCCTGATACTAATACCATATTGATCTCTCTCTGAGAGTATAGTCCCTGATACTAACACCATATTGATCTCTCTGAGAGTATAGTCCCTGATACTAACACCATATTGATCTCTCTGAGAGTATAGTCCCTGATACTAACACCATATTGATCTCTCTCTCTGAGAGTATGGTCCCTGATACTAATACCATATTGATCTCTCTGAGAGTATAGTCCCTGATACTAATACCATATTGATCTCTCTCTGAGAGTATAGTCCCTGATACTAACACCATATTGATCTCTCTGAGAGTATAGTCCCTGATACTAACACCATATTGATCTCTCTGAGAGTATAGTCCCTCATACTAATACCATATTGATCTCTCTCTCTGAGAGTATGGTCCCTGATACTAATACCATATTGATCTCTCTGAGAGTATAGTCCCTGATACTAATACCATATTGATCTCTCTCTGAGAGTATAGTCCCTGATACTAACACCATATTGATCTCTCTGAGAGTATAGTCCCTGATACTAACACCATATTGATCTCTCTGAGAGTATAGTCCCTGATACTAATACCATATTGATCTCTCTCTGAGAGTATAGTCCCTGATACTAACACCATATTGATCTCTCTGAGAGTATAGTCCCTGATACTAACACCATATTGATCTCTCTGAGAGTATAGTCCCTCATACTAATACCATATTGATCTCTCTCTCTGAGAGTATGGTCCCTGATACTAATACCATATTGATCTCTCTGAGAGTATAGTCCCTGATACTAATACCATATTGATCTCTCTCTGAGAGTATAGTCCCTGATACTAACACCATATTGATCTCTCTGAGAGTATAGTCCCTGATACTAATACCATATTGATCTCTCTCTGAGAGTATAGTCCCTGATACTAACACCATATTGATCTCTCTGAGAGTATAGTCCCTGATACTAATACCATATTGATCTCTCTCTCTGAGAGTATAGTCCCTGATACTAATACCACATCCTTTATGTGCACATGTGTTTTGTTCTAGTAGAAATACATCTATAATATGTTCTGTTCTATCTAAAATAGTATTTGTATTTCTATCTGATATTACATCTAGTGGCCTTTTTGGGGTCCTTTAGATGATCACAGGTGTCTCCCATTACCCCTGATTCACTGTGTGGCTTTATTAGTCCCACTATCTGATGAAGATCGACTGACCAAAAGCTCAGCCACAATTCAAGAAATTTGCATCTGACTGGAAGTGTGCGGAGACTATTTCCTGTTTCTCCAGTTTTGCCTCCAGCACCTTCACAAGTCAGCTCTGGGTGTGTGGCAGATTCTGTTCTATTATAAATACAAATATAATATTCTACATTAATGTGGATGTTACCATGATTATGGATAATCATTAATGAATCGTGAATAACGATGTGTAAAAGTTAGAGGGTCAAAGATCATACCCCCAAGACATGATAACCTCCCCTGTTATTTGTAATTGTGAGAGGTTAGGATGTCTTGGGGGTATGATCTTTGACCGTCGTCTAACTTTCTCACTCATCATTATTCACGATTCATTCAGGACTAGCCGTAATGATGGTCAAAGTGGCTGGTCAAAAAGCTAACTTCTGGCAATCACAGACACACTAGTGTTGTCTTCTTGCGTTAAATATGACGTAGTATGTCTCTCCCTTAAAAAGGGCGCTTGAAGATTTTGTGCAATTGCACAGTGGATGGCTGAATTTTTCTCCCTGGTTTTGCTTTTGCTTTACTTACGGTAAGGTGGACCCGCAGTGTCCAGTATGGATCAGGTGATCCGCTGACTACGGAGCGTAGACTGACTGGTGAAAAATGCAAAATGACATATAGCAAATGTCGGAGCATAATTCATTCACGATTTTGGATCAAATTGGAATTCAAATCGCAGCACTCGAACTCCAGTGTAACGATGTCGCGCTAGGACTGTTGCGTGAAGGCGGATTTTTTATATTTTAATTTATGCAATACCACATTTACAGAGGAAAAATATTGACTACACCATCGACATGGGGCTGTGCTACAGTTTACGTCCCCGGCTCTTCGGGGACCTGAGCGGGTCTATTTCGAACGCTACCTCGGACTCGGATCAGCCTCCAGACCCAGCTGTACCCTGCCGAGCCGGGGGACCTCGTCAAGAGGACACAGGGGGATATGGCGATACCTCGTCGCTCCGAGACGGTAGCGGCAAAGTACGCCTTGTGGACCTAGCCAAGCTCCCGCCCGGGGAGCCCCGCGGTAGAGACAACACGGGCACCGATGGAGTGCTCATACAGAACGGGGGTGGAGGCGGAGTAGGCAAGGGAACGGGCAAGGACCGTAGTCGACGCCTACAGTTGCTACAGAAAACAACAAACACCCAAAAACAGAAAAACTGGGACAAACTGCCGGAGGCCGAGAGGGAGGCGAAGAAAGTCAGTAAGAATATTGACAGGGCGCTAAAGGAGCTCAAACGGGAGTACAAACAGACTCACCGGCTGCTATTACTGGGTAGGTTGGCAACATTTTTAACCGTCTCCCTTCTGTTGTGAACGGCGGCCTTTCAGATGCCTATAACGGTCATGTAGGCTATTATAGAGAGATGTCAGTGCTGTCGATGCTTATGTCGCGGTATTTTCCACGTGAAACGGTATCCCCGGCAGTCGTCATTTGACTGAGCTGAAGATGGACGTTGTGTATCACATCCTACCTCCTCTACGCACCAGTTTTGTTCTTGTTCTCGCCATCTCTGTTTTGGTTGCGTTTACGGTTACGTTGATGATGATGACTTCCGGGGTTGTTGTTGTTATTATGGTGGGTCTTTTACATCACACACACACACACACACACACACACACACACACACACACACACACTAAACTGATGCATTTAACAAATAGTGTTAAAAAATGATTCTAAAATATAGGGACATTCGGGTGGTTTAAAGACTCTATAGCTCACAGTATATGTAGGTTACAGGGTTTTCTATCGGTTCTGATTCTCACAAAGTTAAAATGATTCCTTCCTCTAGTCCCATGGCCTTTATACATAGTGCCTGTTACTATGTCCATATATTACCGAGTGTCAGTGCTGTGGGAAAGATGACTTCAACAGATAATACAAAAGTGTGATTCTTCCAAAATATCAAAAACAGTGTGCTTGACAGGTGGTTCAAATATCTATCAGGTTTTCTACTAACTCTTTCAAACCGATTCCTTCCTCTGGTCTCTCTCTCTCAACCATTCACTTCAAAACGATTCCTTCCTCTGGTCTCTCTCAACCATTCACTTCAAAACGATTCCTTCCTCTGGTCTCTCTCTCAAACATTCACTTCAAAACGATTCCTTCCTCTGGTCTCTCTCTCAAACATTCACTTCAAAACGATTCCTTCCTCTGGTCTCTCTCTCAACCATTCACTTCAAAACGATTCCTTCCTCTGGTCTCTCTCTCAACCATTCACTTCAAAACGATTCCTTCCTCTGGTCTCTCTCTCAACTATTCACACCACCATCCTACTCTTTACAGTGGCCTCCTCTCTGTCCATATATTACCCAGCGTCAGTGGTGTGGGAAAGATCACTTCATCAGGTCGTTATAAATCACTGGTTGTCCACCTTATTCCTCTTTCTCTCTCTCTGAAACGTCTGAACTGTAACTGTTCAGATGGCTGGTTGGACTGTAACTGTTCAGATGGCTGGTTGGACTGTAACTGTTCAGATGGCTGGTTGGACTGTAACTGTTCAGATGGCTGGTTGGACTGTAACTGTTCAGATGGCTGGTTGGACTGTTCAGATGGCTGGTTGGACTGTTCAGATGGCTGGTTGGACTGTAACTGTTCAGATGGCTGGTTGGACTGTAACTGTTCAGATGGCTGGTTGGACTGTAACTGTTCAGATGGCTGGTTGGACTGTAACTGTTCAGATGGCTGGTTGGACTGTAACTGTTCAGATGGCTGGTTGGACTGTAACTGTTCAGATGGCTGGTTGAACTGTTCAGATGGGTGGTTCAGGTTGGACTGGAACTGTTCAGATGGCTGGTTGGACTGTAACTGTTCAGATGGCTGGTTGGACTGTAACTGTTCAGATGGCTGGTTGGACTGTAACTGTTCAGATGGCTGGTTGGACTGTAACTGTTCAGATGGCTGGTTGGACTGTAACTGTTCAGATGGCTGGTTGGACTGTAACTGTTCAGATGGCTGGTTGGACTGTAACTGTTCAGATGGCTGGTTGGACTGTAACTGTTCAGATGGCTGGTTGGACTGTAACTGTTCAGATGGCTGGTTGGACTGTAACTGTTCAGATGGCTGGTTGGACTGTAACTGTTCAGATGGCTGGTTGGACTGTAACTGTTCAGATGGCTGGTTGGACTGTAACTGTTCAGATGGCTGGTTGGACTGTAACTGTTCAGATGGCTGGTTGGACTGTAACTGTTCAGATGGCTGGTTGGACTGTAACTGTTCAGATGGCTGGTTGGACTGTAACTGTTCAGATGGCTGGTTGGACTGTAACTGTTCAGATGGCTGGTTGAACTGTAACTGTTCAGATGGCTGGTTGGACTGTAACTGTTCAGATGGCTGGTTGGACTGTAACTGTTCAGATGGCTGGTTGGACTGTAACTGTTCAGATGGCTGGTTGAACTGTAACTGTTCAGATGGCTGGTTGGACTGTAACTGTTCAGATGGCTGGTTGAACTGTTCAGATGGCTGGTTGAACTGTAACTGTTCAGATTGCTGGTTGGACTGTAACTGTTCAGATGGCTGGTTGGACTGTAACTGTTCAGATGGCTGGTTGAACTGTAACTGTTCAGATGGCTGGTTGGACTGTAACTGTTCAGATGGCTGGTTGGACTGTAACTGTTCAGATGGCTGGTTGGACTGTAACTGTTCAGATGGCTGGTTGGACTGTAACTGTTCAGATGGCTGGTTGGACTGTAACTGTTCAGATGGCTGGTTGGACTGTAACTGTTCAGATGGCTGGTTGGACTGTAACTGTTCAGATGGCTGGTTGGACTGTAACTGTTCAGATGGCTGGTTGAACTGTAACTGTTCAGATGGCTGGTTGGACTGTAACTGTTTCAGATGGCTGGTTGGACTGTAACTGTTCAGATGGCTGGTTGGACTGTAACTGTTTAGATGGCTGGTTGGACTGTAACTGTTCAGATGGCTGGTTGAACTGTTCAGATGGCTGGTTGGACTGTAACTGTTCAGATGGCTGGTTGGACTGTAACTGTTCAGATGGCTGGTTGGACTGTAACTGTTCATATGGCTGGTTGAACTGTAACTGTTCAGATGGCTGGTTGTGAAACTGTTCAGATGGCTGGTTGACTGTCTGTTCAGTGGTTGGACTGGAACTGTTCAGATGGCTGGTTGAACTGGAACTGTTCAGATGGGTGGTTCAGGTTGGACTGTAAACTGTTCAGATGGGTGGTTGAACTGTAACTGTTCAGATGGCTGGTTGAACTGTTCAGATGGGTGGTTCAGGTTGGACTGGAACTGTTCAGATGGCTGGTTGGACTGTAACTGTTCAGATGGCTGGTTGGACTGTAACTGTTCAGATGGCTGGTTGGACTGTAACTGTTCAGATGGCTGGTTGAACTGTTCAGATGGCTGGTTGAACTGTTCAGATGGCTGGTTGAACTGTAACTGTTCAGATGGCTGGTTGGACTGTAACTGTTCAGATGGCTGGTTGGACTGTAACTGTTCAGATGGCTGGTTGGACTGTAACTGTTCAGATGGCTGGTTGGACTGTAACTGTTCAGATGGCTGGTTGGACTGTAACTGTTCAGATGGCTGGTTGGACTGTAACTGTTCAGATGGCTGGTTGGACTGTAACTGTTCAGATGGCTGGTTGGACTGTAACTGTTCAGATGGCTGGTTGGACTGTAACTGTTCAGATGGCTGGTTGGACTGTAACTGTTCAGATGGCTGGTTGGACTGTAACTGTTCAGATGGCTGGTTGAACTGTAACTGTTCAGATGGCTGGTTGGACTGTAACTGTTCAGATGGCTGGTTGGACTGTAACTGTTCAGATGGCTGGTTGGACTGTAACTGTTCAGATGGCTGGTTGGACTGTAACTGTTCAGATGGCTGGTTGGACTGTAACTGTTCAGATGGCTGGTTGGACTGTAACTGTTCAGATGGCTGGTTGAACTGTAACTGTTCAGATGGCTGGTTGGACTGTAACTGTTCAGATGGCTGGTTGGACTGTAACTGTTCAGATGGCTGGTTGAACTGTAACTGTTCAGATGGCTGGTTGAACTGTAACTGTTCAGATGGCTGGTTGGACTGTAACTGTTCAGATGGCTGGTTGGACTGTAACTGTTCAGATGGCTGGTTGGACTGTAACTGTTCAGATGGCTGGTTGGACTGTAACTGTTCAGATGGCTGGTTGGACTGTAACTGTTCAGATGGCTGGTTGGACTGTAACTGTTCAGATGGCTGGTTGGACTGTAACTGTTCAGATGGCTGGTTGGACTGTAACTGTTCAGATGGCTGGTTGGACTGTAACTGTTCAGATGGCTGGTTGGACTGGAACTGTTCAGATGGCTGGTTGAACTGTAACTGTTCAGATGGCTGGTTGGACTGTAACTGTTCAGATGGCTGGTTGGACTGTAACTGTTCAGATGGCTGGTTGAACTGTTCAGATGGGTGGTTCAGGTTGGACTGGAACTGTTCAGATGGGTGGTTCAGGTTGGACTGGAACTGTTCAGATGGGTGGTTCAGGTTGGACTGTAACTGTTCAGATGGTTGGTTGGGGTTGGCTTTAGTAGAGGGCCAACGTTTCCATTCAGAGAAGCCAGTGGCTTTTATCAAAGACATCAACATAAAGTAGCCTAGTAGTTTAATAACAGACTGACTCAAAGCTGGAGATAGAGTCTTCAGTCTGTGTTGATTCAGATATGATACCAGTATTTAGCCTCGTTTAGGCCTAGTTTCAATACAGCTAGGAACGAACTATGGTGGCAAATAGGAGGGAACGCATTCACGGCAGCACTTCAAAGTTGGGTAGCACTTTACATTAAGATACTTTTTAAGGAGGGTGGTTGTAAAGCGCTTATAAGTAGTTGACAGTTCATTACTAGTGAATACATCATTTATAACTCATTCATCAACAGTTATGAACTGTTAACTGACAGTCCTCGACTACTCTGGCCTGCTGGCCCCCCTACCTCTGGCCTGCTGGCCCCCCTACCTCTGGCCTGCTGGCCCCCCTACCTCTGGCCTGCTGGCCCCCCTACCTCTGGCCTGCTGGCCCCCCTACCTCTGGCCTGCTGGCCCCCCTACCTCTGGCCTGCTGGCCCCCCTACCTCTGGCCTGCTGGCCCCCCTACCTCTGGCCTGCTGGCCCCGCTACTTCTGGCCTGCTGGCCCCCCTACCTCTGCGGAAGCACAGTTCCCGCACAGCCCAGTCAAAACTCTTCGCTGCTCTGGCACACCAATGGTGGAACAAGCTCCCTCACGACGCCAGGACAGCAGAGTCACTGACCACCTTCCGGAGACACTTGAAACCCCACCTCTTTAAGGAATACCTGGGATAGGATAAAAGTAACCCTTCTACCCCCACAGCCTCCGTACCCAGTGTTACCCCACACTCTCCGTACCCAGTGTTACCCCACAGCCTCCGTACCCAGTGTTACCCCACAGCCTCCGTACCCAGTGTTACCCCACAGCCTCCGTACCCAGGGGTCTGATTAGCAGCCCAGGTATAGGCTATAGGGCTCTTAACAAACTAGCCCTGGGACTTAGGCCTACTTCGTCCCCTCCAGACACCGTGTGTGCCTCCCAAACAGCACCCTATTCCCTAATATGTACAGTGCACTACTTTTGACCAGGCCCCACCCTTTTCCTTCTATAGTGTGCTACTATTTTGTCCAGAGTCCATCACTACAAGGGGAATACGGTACCAGCCAGCCATGGCCCTGGCAAAAAGTAGTGCACTACATACAGTGGGGAGAACAAGTATTTGATACACTGCCGATTTTGCAGGTTTTCCTACTTACAAAGCATGTAGAGGTCTGTAATTTTTATCATAGGTACACTTCAACTGTGAGAGACGGAATCTAAAACAAAAATCCAGAAAATCACATTGTATGATTTTTAAGTAATTAATTTGCATTTTATTGCATGACATAAGTATTTGATACATCAAAAAAGCAGAACTTAATATTTGGTACAGAAACCTTTGTTTGCAATTACAGAGATCATACGTTTCTTGTAGGTCTTGACCAGGTTTGCACACACTGCAGCAGGGATTTTGGCCCACTCCTCCATACAGACCTTCTCCAGATCCTTCAGGTTTCAGGGGCTGTCGCTGGGCAATACGGACTTTCAGCTCCCTCCAAAGATTTTCTATTGGGTTCAGGTCTGGAGACTGGCTAGGCCACTCCAGGACCTTGAGATGCTTCTTTAGTTGTCCTGGCTGTGTGTTTCGGGTCGTTGTCATGCTGGAAGACCTAGCCACGACCCATCTTCAATGCTCTTACTGAGGGAAGGAGGTTGTTGGCCAAGATCTCGCGATACATGGCCCCATCCATCCTCCCCTCAATACGGTGCAGTCGTCCTGTCCCCTTTGCAGAAGAGCATCCCCAAAGAATGATGTTTCCACCTCCATGCTTCACGGTTGGGATGGTGTTCTTGGGGTTGTACTCATCCTTCTTCTTCCTCCAAACACGGCGAGTGGAGTTTAGACCAAAAAGCTATATTTTTGTCTCATCAGACCACATGACCTTCTCCCATTCCTCCTCTGGATCATCCAGATGGTCATTGGCAAACTTCAGACGGGCCTGGACATGCGCTGGCTTGAGCAGGGGGACCTTGCGTGCGCTGCAGGATTCAGCTCTCTTCAGGTCATTGACCAGATCCTGCCGTGTAGTTCTGGGCTGATCCCTCACCTTCCTCATGATCATTGATGCCCCACGAGGTGAGATCTTGCATGGAGCCCCAGGGTGATTGACCATCATCTTGAACTTCTTCCATTTTCTAATAATTGCGCCAACAGTTGTTGCCTTCTCACCAAGCTACTTGCCTATTGTCCTGTAGCCCATCCCAGCCTTGTGCAGGTCTACAATTTTATCCCTGATGTCCTTACACAGCTCTCTGTTCTTGGCCATTGTGGAGAGGTTGGAGTCTGTTTGATTGAGTGTGTGGACAGGTGTCTTTTATACAGGTAACGAGTTCAAACAGGTGCAGTTAATACAGGTAATGAGTGGAGAACAGGAGGGCTTCTTAAAGAAAAACTAACAGGTCTGTGAGAGCCGGAATTCTTACTGGTTGGTAGGTGATCAAATACTTATGTCACGCAATAAAATGCAAATTAATTACTTAAAAATCATACAATGTGATTTTCTGGATTTTTTTGTACCTATGATAAAAATTACAGACCTCTACATGCTTTGTAAGTAGGAAAACCTGCAAAATCGGCAGTGTATCAAATACTTGTTCTCCCCACTGTAGGGATACCATTTCAGCCCCAGTGTTCCTCCACAGTAAGGCCTGTTGCTGCCCGGACAGTGCTGGCTAAGGACGGTCGGCACGGCACGGTGTGGTGGTGTGGTGTGGTGGTGTCGGTTTGTGTTCTCTCTGTTCCTCTGAAAGTGGACACCTTCCAAGGTGTGCCGGCCCGGCTAATCTGGGTCACTTTATCTGTGTGTAGTAGCAGCCGGCAGGTGTTTTCTTGAGGAACAATACAGTCAGAAGGAAGTATATAAGTAACTGGTTGGAATACAATTCATAAGTCGTCATTTTTGTTGTGGGGTGTTTTGGAACTGGAATCTAGAATTGATCACTGTTTACATTCTAGAATGTCTGGGCTCTAGAATGTGACTAGTATTCATGATCGCCACCTTGATGAGGGCTTCCCTTTTATCGGTCTGGCTTCATTTACATTCAAACCACTTGACTTTGTCTGGTGTACTTTGATAGGCCTACTTTGTGTACTGTGTTCTGATTTGGTGGCCGGCCAAGCTCACCACTGATTCCAGGACAGGAAGCAGGAAATCCATTGTTAGTTCTATTGGGGCACATGGATACACAACATAGCTCCAGAGAAAGGTGGTGTTGTGGTGGTGGGGTGTTGTGGTGTGGTGGTGTGGTGGTGGTGGTGCTGGGGTGTGTGGTTTGGTGGTGGTGGTGGGGGTGTGTGAGGTGGTGGTGGGTGTGGGGGGTGTGGTGGTGGGGTGTGGTGGTGGTGGGGGTGTGTGGTTTGGTGATGGTGGGGTGTGGTGGTGGGGTGTGGTGGTGGGGTGTGGTGGTGGGTGTGGGGGTGGGGTGGTGGGGTGTGTGTAAGGTGGTGGTGGTGGGGTGTGTGGTTTGGTGGTGGTGGTGGGGTGTGTAAGGTGGTTGTGGGGTGGTGGTGGTGTGTGTGAGGTGGTGGTGGGGTGTGTAAGGTGGTGGTGGGGTGTGTAAGGTGGTTGTGGGGTGTGTGTAAGGTGGTTGTGGGGTGTGTGTAAGGTGGTGGTGGTGTGTGTGGTGGTGCTGTGTGTGTGTGTGTGTGGTGGTGGTGGTGCTGTGTGTGGTAACATCGTTCATTAGCAGTGTTCTTAGATGTCCTTAACTGCCTGTTCACATTTCCTGAGACCCAACTCGACCCCTGACCCTTAGGGCTAGGCACCCCGTCAATCTAAATGGGATTGGATAGGTTTAGGCAGGTAATTGATAGACTTGGTGGGATTGTTCACCCTGTTGTTTACCCAATCATTTCAGATCTACAGGACCACTACTCAGAGAACAGCATTATGAGGGAAAGTGATCAAGGAGGCAAGGAAAAGGGACAAGGAAACAAGGCCAAGAGGATTTATACACAGCCATTGAGATATTCTGGTGGGTTTCCTTTCTTTCAGCTACCAGCATGCATTTTGCTCAATCGAAATGTGTAACCAAACCATCATTAGGAAAGTGGCTGATTCACCCTTGAGTTGACCTTAACTACAGGTCCAGAGTCAGATGTGTTGTTATCCTCCTAAAGGTTTAGGTTAGGAATGGGGGTACAATTAATAGAGGGCTGTGTGTCAAGCATCTCAGAGTTGGAGTGCTGGTCTAGGACTAATCATCTCCTCTACTCTTGGCTCAAAGTAGAGGAGTGATTGACTGCATCAATTCTTGTTTTTTTGAAAAATATTGTGTTAAATTCCAAATTGTCTGTATAATCAATTTACTACTCTGACAGAAATACTTACCCCACCAGACATGCCACCTGGGGTCTCTTCAAAGGGCCCAAATCCAGAACGAATTCAAGGCAACACACAGTTAGGGCTGGGGGATATAGCCTAAAAGTCATATCTCCATTCTTTTGAACTTATGCGTGATATATACAGTACCAGTCATTCCAGGGTTTTTCTTTATTTTTACTATTTTCTACATTATAGAATAATAGTGAAGACATCAAAACTATGAAATAACACATATGGAATCATGTAGTAACCAAAAAGGTGTTAAAACAAATCAAAATATATTTTATTTTTGAGATTCTTCAAAGTAGCCACCCTTTGCCTTGATGACAGCTTTGCACACTCTGGCATTCTCTCAACCAGCTTCATGAGGTATTCACCTGGAATGCATTTCAATTAACAGGTGTGCCTTGTTAAAAGTTAATTTGTGGAATTTCTTTCCTTCTTAACGTGTTTGAGCCAATCAGTTGTGCTGTGACAAGGTAGGGGTGATATACAGAAAATAGCCCTATTTGGTAAAAGACCAAGTCCATATTATGGCAAGAACAGCTCAAATAAGCAAAGAGAAACAACAGTCCATCATTACTTTAAGACATGAAGGTCAGTCAATCCGGAACATTAATCCGGAGACTGCGTGAATCAGGCCTTCATGGTCAAATTGCTGCAAAAGAAACCACTACTAAAGGACACCAATAAGAAGAAGAGACTTGCTTGGGCCAAGAAACACGAGCAATGGACATTAGACCGGTGGAAATCTGTCCTTTGGTCTGAGATTTTTGGTTCCAACCGCCGTGTCTTTGTGAGACGCAGAGTAGGTGAACGGATTATCTCCACATGGAGGAGGAGTTGTGATGGTGTGGGGGTATTTTGCTGGTGATACTGTCTGTGATTTATTTAGAATTCAAGGCACACTTAACCAGCATGGCTACCACAGCATTCTGCAGCGATACGCCATCCATCTGGTTTGCGCTTAGTGGGACTATCATTTGTTTTTCAATAGGACAAGACCCAAGACACACCTCCAGGCTGTGTAAGGGCTATTTGACCAAGGGAGGAGAGGTGATGGAGTGCTGCATCTGATGACCTGGCCTCCACACATCACCCAACCTCAACCCAATTGAGATGGTTTGGGATAGAGTTGGACCGCAGAGTGAAGGAAAAGCAGCTAACAAGTGCTCAGCATATGTGGAACTCATTCAAGACTGTTGGAAAAGCATTCCAGGTGAAGCTGGTTGAGAGAATGCCAAGAGTGTGCAAAGCTGTCATCAAGGCTAAGGGTGGCTATTTGAAGAATCTAAAATATATTTTGATTTGTTTAACACTTTCTTGGTTACTACATGATTCCATATGTGTTATTTCATAGTTTTGATGTCTTCACAATTATTCTACAATGTAGAAAATAGTTAAAATAAAGAAAAACCCTTACATGAGTAGGTGTGTCCAAACTTTTGACTGGTACTGTGTGTGTGTGTGTGTGTGTGTGTGTGTGTGTGTGTGTGTGTGTGTGTGTGTGTGTGTGTGTATGTGTATATATATATATATATATATATATATATATATATATATATATATATATATATATATATAATAATAATATGCCATTTAGCAGACGCTTTTATCCAAAGCGACTTACAGTCATGCGTGCATACATTTTTGTGTATGGGTGGTCCCGGGGATCGAACCCACTACCTTGGCGTTACAAGCGCCGTGCTCTACCAGCTGAGCTACAGAGGACCAGATATATATAGGAAGGTTCACAGTGGACACAACACAGAAGGAGGAGGGGCTTGGTGTCTGGAGTGGGAAGGTTCACAGTGGACACAGCACAGACCTAGGCGAGTTGCAAGAAAGCCACATCTCAGACTGCCCATCTTAATATTTAATTTGTATTGGCCAGTCTGAGATATGGCTTTTTCTTTGCAACTCTGCCTAGAAGGTCAGCATCCCGGAGTCGCCACTTCACTGTTGACGTTGAGACTGGCGTTTTGCGGCTACTATTTAATGAAGCTGCTGGTTGATGATCTGTGAGGCGTCTGTTTCTCAAACTAGACACTCTAATGTATTTGTCCTCTTGCTCAGTTGTGCACCGGGGCCTCCCACTCCTCTTTCTATTCTCAAACTAGACACTCTAATGTATTTGTCCTCTTGCTCAGTTGTGCACGGCCTCCCACTCCTCTTTCTATTCTGGTTAGAGCCAGTTTGCACTGTTCTGTGAAGGGAGTAGTACACAGCGTTGTACGAGATCTTCAGTTTCTTGACAATTTCTCGCATGGAATAGCCTTCATTTCTCAGAACAAGAATAGACTGATGAGTTTCAGAAGAAAGTTATTTGTTTCTGGCCATTTTGACCCTGTAATCAAACCCACAATTGCTGATGCTCCAGATACTCAACTAGTCTCAAGAAGGCCAGTTTTATTGCTTCTTTAATCAGCACAACAGTTTTCAGCTGTGCTAACATACAGTGGGGGAAAAAAGTATTTAGTCAGCCACCAATTGTGCAAGTTCTCCCACTTAAAAAAGATGAGAGAGGCCTGTAATTTTCATCATAGGTACACGTCAACTATGACAGACAAATTGAGAAAAGAAAATCCAGAAAATCACATTGTAGGATTTTCTTATGAATTTATTTGCAAATTATGGTGGAAAATAAGTATTTGGTCACCCTCCAAACAAGCAAGATTTCTGGCTCTCACAGACCTGTAACTTCTTCTTTAAGAGGCTCCTCTGTCCTCCACTCGTTACCTGTATTAATGGCACCTGTTTGAACTTGTTATCAGAATAAAAGACACCTGTCCACAACCTCAAACAGTCACACTCCAAACTCCACTATGGCCAAGACCAAAAGAGCTGTCAAAGGACACCAGAAACAAAATTGTAGACCTGCACCAGGCTGGGAAGACTGAATCTGCAATAGGTAAGCAGCTTGGTATGAAGAAATCAACTGTGGGAGCAATTATTAGAAATGGAAGACATACAAGACCACTGATAATCTCCCTCGATCTGGGGCTCCACGCAAGATCTCACCCTGTGGGGGTCAAAATGATCACAAGAACGGTGAGCAAAAATCCCAGAACCACACGGGGACCTAGTGAATGACCTGCAGAGAGCTGGGACCAAAGTAACAAAGCCTACCATCAGTAACACACTACGCCGCCAGGGACTCAAATCCTGCAGTGCCAGACGTGTCCCCCTGCTTAAGCCAGTACATGTCCAGGCCCGTCTGAAGTTTGCTAGAGTGCATTTGGATGATCCAGAAGAGGATTGGGAGAATGTCATATGGTCAGATGAAACCAAAATAGAACTTTTTTGGTAAAAACTAAACTCGGTCGTGTTTGGAGGACAAAGAATGCTGAGTTGCATCCAAAGAGCACCATACCTACTGTGAAGCATGGGGGTGGAAACATCATGCTTTGGGGCTGTTTTTTCTGCAAAGGGACCAGGACGACTGATCCGTTAAAGGAAAGAATGAATGGGGCCATGTAAAACCTCCTTCCATCAGCAAGGGCATTGAAGATGAAACGTGGCTGGGTCTTTCAGCATGACAATGATCCCAAACACACCGCCCGGGCAACGAAGGAGTGGCTTCGTGAAGAAGCATTACAAGGTCCTGGAGTGGCTAGCCAGTCTCCAGATCTCAACCCCATAGAAAATCTTTGGAGGGAGTTGAAAGTCCGTGTTGCCCAGCGACAGCCCCAAAACATCACTGCTCTAGAGGAGATCTGCATGGAGGAATGGGCCAAAAATACCAGCAACAGTGTGTGAAAACCTTGTGAAGACTTACAGAAAACGTTTGACCTGTGTCATTGCCAACAAAGGGTATATAACAAAGTATTGAGAAACTTTTGTTATTGACCAAATACTTATTTTCCACCATAATTTGCAAATAAATTCATTAAAAATCCTACAATGTGATTTTCTGGAATTGTTTTCTCAATTTGTCTGTCATAGTTGACGTGTACCTATGATGAAATACAGGCCTCTCTCATCTTTTTAAGTGGGAGAACATGCACAATGGTGGCTGACTAAATACTTTTTTCCCCCACTGTAATTGCAAAATGGTTTTCTAATGATCAATTAGCCTTTTTAAAATGATAAACTTGGATTAGCAAACACAACGTGCCATTGGAACACAGGATTGATTGTTGCTGATAATGGGCCTCTGTACACCTATGTAGATATTCCATTAAAAATCTGCAGTTTCCAGCTACAATAGCCATTTACAATATGAACAATGTCTACACTGTGTTTCTGATCAATTTGATGTTATTTTAATGGACAAAATAATTGCTTTTCTTTCGAAAACAAGGACATTTCTAAGTGACCCCAAACTTTTGAACCATAGTGTATATATAAAAGATTATTGCGATACAGGTATTTGGAACATAGCGCTAAAACATACATTCAAATTAATTCGATATATCGCCCAGACAGACCCGGCGACAGGATAAAGGGACTAATGGGGGCAGTTGAAATCGGTGAGGGGGCACAAATTTGGGGGGGTTCTTGCATTAAATGGAATTATATTGAATTCTGCTTATATCACACTATACAATAAACAACCGTTCAAATGCCGAGACTTCGACCGAGGCAACGCCAGGGTTGTGGGTTCAATTCCCACGGGGGGCCAGTATGAAAAATTAAATAATGTATGCATTGTAAGTCGCTCTGGATAAGAGCGTCTGCTAAATGACTAAAATGTAAAAAAATGTAAAATGTAAGTGACAGGTTGGCACACTATCAGCACCATGGACAATGCCCTACACACTAAAGCAAGGCCGTTGAAAACCTATGCTGGCTAAGGAAGTAATTTGCCACTCCATACCCTAGATCTTTGCTGAAAATTATGCCTCTATCACCAAGATTTCGATCAAAACCCAACCAGCTAGATTGTTTCTTACCTTTTCAGAAGAGTTGCAGCCTCCTTGATGCTCTGTTGAACTTCCTGAGTAATCAATCAATCATCTTGTAAGATCCCCCTCAAATGCCAGTTGGATTAGTTAAGCTTTCCTCGGGTGTAGCATGCTACTTCTGTGCTGACTGAACACATTTGTCTAAGTGGAAAATGAGTTCTCGCCCTGTAACTGTGGACGCCCGTCCCACTCATGAGCCCTATGATTTCATGTTGAATATGATGTGGCATTGTGGGTATGGTGCTAAACACCTTGGCAAGTTCCTTGTCCTTTCAGAGAGTTTATTCCATCAGGAAAAAGTCCACTGCCCCCCTCCCCTTTTGACTCTATCGCGTCCAATGTCTCCCTCAGTGGTTGCTGATTTGAAACAAGGAACTCAATGATGTCCGCAATCGCCGACAATATACGGCACATGCGATTTCTTGCCAGCTGCCGATCATTTAAAAAGTGTTGACAACCATGTTCCCAATAGCACTTCAAACTAGTTGTTCTACCCACAATGCAGTGCGTTTCAAATGCTCTTGATGATGCCTACCAAATCCTTAGGTACTATCAATAGCATGCTTCCAGTCAGAACACCCAGCTTGGGTGAAGGTCTGCGTTAGCATTGGACCCAACACAGAACCTTCGACATGGGGGAAACAAAATGCCGTATCTGCGGTAACCGAGTAGTCCAGCCACTCTCTTCCTATGAACCAGTTGCTATTAAATGAATGTTTTTTGGACAGAAAACCTGCAGCCAGGGTAGGATTTCTAGGCCTAACCTGGGCTGGCGCCTCTGTTCTAAGATTATCAGGAACAATTGGAAGTGGATTGAATTTGTTGAATTTATTAGACAAGGGTGGGTAGGCTGCTGCACGCAGAGCTAGCTGGAGCTCGGTGGTTTGATGCTGCTGCACGCGGAGCTAGCTGGAGCTCAGTGATTTGAGGCTGCTGCACGCGGAGCTAGCTGGAGCTCAGTGATTTGAGGCTGCTGCACGCGGAGCTAGCTGGAGCTCAGTGATTTGAGGCTGCTGCACGCGGAGCTAGCTGGAGCTCAGTGGTTTGAGGCTGCTGCATGCGGAGCTAGCTGGAGCTCGGTGATTTGAGGCTGCTGCACGCGGAGCTAGCTGGAGCTCGGTGATTTGATGCTGCTGCATGCGGAGCTAGCTGGAGCTCAGTGATTTGAGGCTGCTGCACGCGGAGCTAGCTGGAGCTCGGTGATTTGAGGCTGCTGCACGCGGAGCTAGCTGGAGCTCGGTGATTTGAGGCTGCTGCACGCGGAGCTAGCTGGAGCTCGGTGATTTGAGGCTGCTGCACGCGGAGCTAGCTGGAGCTCGGTGATTTGATGCTGCTGCTCATTGCGCTCCTCCTCCTTTTGGCTTTGTTTTGGGTACTTTGGTGAAGCCACTTTCTGAAATCCCATCGTAGCTGTGGAGATTAGCTGGTTCCAGCTAGCTAAATAAGCTAAGGCTAATAACACTAATGCTTTTTACAGCTAGCTAAGAAGCTAACTGAACTCTGGAGTGGTGAGGGGCATGAGGCAGAGTTGAGTGAAACAGCTTCAACGGTAAAACTTGACCCTGCCCTTTTATAAATCAAATATTACAGGCTGAGGCGTATCACTTCATTCACGTAGCCTACCACAGATGAGCAGCATTTTCCCCCAGTTTTTTTGTATGGAAACCCAAAGGAGTCATACCAGTCCCCCCCAGTAGCTCATTTGTACTTTTTTTAAAAACATTTGTATATAGGGACCTAAAACTGAGGGGGGCTAAGCCCCCTTTTTCCCCCTCGTAAAACCGGGCCGAGCCCAACCCTAGGAACAGTATTATATAGAGCCATGATCACATGGAACTCCCATCTCAAATGACTCAAGCAAACACCAAAATGTGCTTTAAAAAAAAAAACACCTCACAACGCCTCTCCCCTATCTGCCCTAGTTAAGGCATATGTATACACTGAGCGTACCAAACATTGAGAACGCCTTCCTAATGTTGGAGTTCCACCCACCCTTTTGCCCTCAGAACAGCCTCAATTCGTCAGGGCATGGACTCTACAAGGTGTCGAAAGCGTTCCACAGGGATGCTGGCCCATGTTGACTCCAATGCTTCCCTCGGTTGTGTCAAGTTGGCTGGATGTCCTTTGGGTGGTGGACCATTCTTGAAACACACGGGAAACTGTTGAGTGTGAAAAACCCAGCAGTGTTGCAGTTCTTGACACAAACCGGTGCGCCTGGCACCTACTACCTTACGCCATTAAAAGACACTTCAGTCTTTTGTCTTGCCCATTCACCCTCTGAATGGCACACATACACAAAGTCTCAATTGTCTCAAGGCTTAAAAATCCTTCTTTAACCCGTCTCCTCCCCTTCATCTACACTGATTGAAGTGGATTTAACAAGTGACATCAATAAGGGATCATAGCTTTCACCTGGATTCACCTGGTCAGTCTGTCAGGGAAAGAGCAGGTGTTCATAATGTTTTGAACACTCAGTGTATGTAGTAATGCTTGTATGTGTGTCTGTGTTAATGTTTTTAAGTTAATGTAAATTGTGTTGGACCCCAGGAAGACTAGCTGTCGCCATTGGCGTTGGATAATGGGGATCCCAATAAAATCTATAAATCTATGATCGTGATCTAAAAGGTGCTTGACTTCTATCTCCAGCCACCACCTCCACCACAGCTTCCTCAACCCTCCTGGAATGTCACTTTTTGTAATTAAGAGCAGGTGAACTTTCGCTTGTTCTCACTAAGAGGGTTTTTACCGTTGACCATCAACACTGACCTTTGCTACCACTGCATGTTATGTTGCCGGTAGCGACAGTAGCCTATGATCGACAAAATGTTATTGAAGCTAGCGTTTTAACTATATGCACCTGTAATGAGATAGCCCTATTGATCCTACCATTGGTATAAAGTATAGCGATGCATCCCAAATTGAACCCTATTCCCCTATATAGTGCACCAGCGCCCTGGTCAAAAGAAGTGCACTGTATAGGAAATAGGGTGACATTTGGGATGCAGACTGAGTTCAGTTCAGGATGTTTAATCAGTTCTAGTTACTTTTATTATAGTTTATTTAAACAAAATGTGATGATATTAACAGATTTAGAGGAGAACAACAAAGTTCATCACTCTCAGTTTAACGTAGCGCGCGGCTCATAAACTGAACACTCATTGGGCCTACACAGACCGATCGATATCAGGAAGTTACTGCACTTTGTTTGCTTCCTCCCTATAGTTGGCTGGATCTAGCCTAGATAGCCTGTAGGCTAGTAAGCTACGTTTCCAGAGTGTCTTCCCCAACACCACTTATAACTGAATTCTTTAGTCTAGTCAAGCTTCTACGACCCAACAATGTCGACCATAGAGGGCTTCAGTAGTAGTAGCCACCTGGTAAATGCATGCTATACCCATCACAGCCACTAGAGGGTGCTATGGGGCTACTTGCTGTGTTGACCTTGCAGTCTGAGGTGCGGAGACGGGTTAAACTACTGTCACCAGTTTATGGATGGACTGAATGAATGCTTGGTTTAGCTCTGGGGGTAAAGTGTACCTTAGGTACAGATCTAGGACCAGTTTCCCCTCCCTCAACCCATTAGTGGGGGAAATGCTAAACTGACCCAGAATCAGCGTCTAGGGTCAACTTCACCCAACACCCTGGGTTACATTTTTACATTTACATTTTAGTCATTTAGCAGACACTCTTATCCAGAGCGACTTACAGTTAGTGAGTGCATACATTATTATTATTATTATTATCATATTTATTTATTTTCATACTGGCCCCCCATGGGAATCGAACCCACAACCCTGGCGTTGCAAACGCCATGCTATACCAACTAAGCTACATCCTTGCCGGCCATTCTCTCCCCTACCCTGGACGACGCTGGGCCAATTGTGCGCCGCCCCATGAGTCTTACCATACAGTAGAGCCAGGCATCACTCATCTCCCTTTAACAAGTAACATTAGCATGTTAATGGCCATTATTAAAACCATTTTTAATTTTGTTTATGATTATTGTTTACGAAACCCATGACTAACCAACGGATAGTGTTGCATTTGCTTTGTCTAGGGGTCTTAACCCTAGTTACATGGTCTCTAACCTGAATGAATGTGTGCATAAATGTGAGAAATCAGCGTTTGAGGACCGTGTTGGATGCACATGTGCCCAGGGAGACAGCAACCTTACCTTAGTTCCAGGGAGACAGCAACCTTACCTTAGGTCCAGGGAGACAGCAACCTTACCTTAGTTCCAGGGAGACAGCAACCTTACCTTAGGTCCAGGGAGACAGCAACCTTACCTTAGGTCCAGGGAGACAGCAACCTTACCTTAGGTCCAGGGAGACAGCAACCTTACCTTAGGTCCAGGGAGACAGCAACCTTACCTTAGGTCCAGGGAGACAGCAACCTTACCTTAGTCCAGGGAGTCAGCAACCTTACCTTAAGTCCAGGGCCAGCGCTTTCTTGACTCCTTTGGGTCGGCCAGTCCAAGCAGATTGTTATTTGTTCAGATGGTGACAAAACATAAATATGTACAAAAAGGAAACATACCAAAGGCCCAAACTAAAGATTCAAAATCAAACAAAGGGCCTCATGGCCACCAAACGGCTCTGCCAGCTGGGACACTGACTGACCATCGCCTACCCAGTCCCCTGTAGCTCAGTTGGTAGAGCATGGCGCTTGCAACGCCAGGGTTGTGGGTTCGTTTCCCACGGGGCAGTATTGAAATGTATGCACTAACTGTAAGTCGCTTTGGATAAGAGCGTCTGCTAAAATGACTAAAATGTAAATGTTGGCAGTACCTGATGTGCTTATCGACCAGGCGCAGCATATGAACAAGGTTGCTGCTGCCCCCTGGGGGATAGAATGTGGAAGTGGTAGTGAGCTGTAGAGCCCTATCTAACCTATTCCATAACACTGTGTGAGGACAGAGACAGACAGTGGTCTGGTCTCAACGGCTTCAGTGACATAGATCAAGAGGAGTGGAGATAAGGAAACCCAGGAGGTTTTTCTTGACAACTTGAATTTAGCTGCTGATCCATTGGCGCAGTAGTGCTGCCATAGTTTAAACATCTGAACAGGCTGTGAGCGGAGACTATGAATAACAGACGTTCACATTTTCAATGAATAGATGCCTTATTTGTAGAAATTGTCAGTACATTAATCAATGTAATGGATCAAATCAAATGTTATTTATATTTAGTTATTTTTTGCAACAACATTTGTCACAGTGCTTCAACATAACCCCCCAGAGTACTACTAAATACAAAAATCAAATACATTTTATTTAGCAGACGTTCCGACTTACAGGAGCAATTAGGGTTAAGTGCCTTGCTCAAGGGCACATCGACTGATTTTTTCACCTAGTCGGCTCGGGGGATTAGAACCAGCGACTTTTCGGTTACTGGCACAACGCTCTTAACCACTAAGCTACCAGAGTAACAGTACCGTGGCAAGGAAAAAACTCCATAAGGAAGAAACATCGAGAGGAACCAGATGCAGCTGTAGTAATATTGGTGGATGTAGCCAGAGGTTTTTAATATTGTTCCATTCCATTCCGTCCTGTCTGTCTGTCTGATATTTGATTTTATCCTTATCTATTGCTACAGTTAAAATGACATCTCATGATAAGTGTTCTTTATTTTGAGATAGAATGTAACATCTATTGAAATAGAAACCTGCTAAAACAAACATACACTCTATCATGCCGCCCTACGCAGCAAGCATGTAAACAGGCCGTTACAGTAAAGATGGGTGAATATGCGCAAGGGCTCTACTCCCGCGGTCTCCTACAGGGGCTGAACTGGCAGTTGCGCGCCAGTGTGGAGAATTACCGCGGCGCAGAGAACCCGCTTTCCCACCGGGAGCGGAGGGGCTCTGGTCTTCTTCTTCCGTGGAGTTTATCGGTTGTTGGCATCCAACGTTATGGTGCATTACGAGGGGCTCTGTTGCACACGAGAGAAAACAGAATCCCATGGAGAATTTATCAGATGACAGGACTATACTGAATGCAAATGAAAGAAGTGATAGGAGTTGTTAGCAGGGGAGCAAAACGTTTTTTTTGGAAAGGGCTAGAAATGATCACGCTGCTGCTCCTAGGTTTTGTTCTTTTAGACCGTTTTTTTTGTGTGTAGGTGACTGATAACCTGTGTGTGTATGCCTGTGTTATAGTGGGATATTATTTAGTTTGTAGGCTACGATTGAGAACCTAAACCCGAGGTCAGAGGCACCTCAACGGACTAGCCGACTCTCGTTATTTCTCTCGGTCGACAGAACGACCAACCCTCCTACCAAACCTGTCTGGTGCAGGCGGATAGTCTCTCCCCTCGTCGTTTTTAGGACTGATAGCTGGACACTGGAAAGTCTGGGGGGCTCATGTGATCCTAATGGCCCTCCTAACCTGCTCACAGAAATGATCAAATGATATGGAAGCTGATTGTAGGTGTGTGAGCGAGCAGCAGCGTTGTTACATTGTGGCGATGGAAGGTTTTTCTGTGGCTCGGTTCAAAGCTACTTCCTGGTACAACAGAAAGAGGCAGTGCTGAGTTAGAGACCGAATAGACATTTAGATTAGAAAAATACTGAGAGAAGAGGAAAGGAACGAGATAGAAACTCTTGGCCAGAAATCCAAAACCTTCGTTTTCTTGTGTATTTCTCCATTTGTTATTTTAACGATTCGAGTTTTTTTGTGGGGGTGGGTGGGGGGGAATCAAAAATTGGTTTGGATGCCGAAGGAAGGTCAGGTTGGTTGCGGCTAAAAAGGAATCGTAGCGGGGAGAACATAGCCCTCCCAACGGCGGAGAAGCGTCGCACCATTTAGGTTTTTCATTATAACGTCTTTGGGTATTATTTCGCATTTTCGATAGACGAGGTAGGTCAACGGAAGATGGGTTGTTTGGGCAACAGCAAGACTGAAGATCAACGCATCGACGAAAAGGCACAACGAGAGGCAAATAAAAAAATTGAAAAACAGTTGCAAAAAGAAAGACAATCATATAACGCGACGCACAGGCTCTTATTATTGGGTAAGGTTTTATTAAACGGATATGTCATCTAAATGTCATTCGTTTACCCCAACACGTATTTTGACAGCTTTCGCAATATGTCATGGAGGTGGATATTGATGGAAGCGAAGCCTAGCAATTAGCTTCATTTCGACATCATTCTTATTCATTTTGAACGGTAACAAGATGACCCTTATCGTTCCGTTATCAGCAACATTGTAACACTATGTCCTGTTTGCCTCATTCTGAAGGTGCTGGAGAGTCCGGGAAAAGCACTGTTGTGAAGCAGATGAGGATTCTTCACGTAAATGGTTTTAACGCAGAGTGAGTACACGCATCCACTGTTAATAAAGGCCCTACCGAATCTCCATTTGACACACAGGCCCAGATATATATACCTATTTCGGAACATATTTTGTTATAATCAGGGTCTCCCTGGCTGTGAGTGAGACTGCCGAGAATAGGCTTTAGAGAACTGAATGGATTTTCCTCAGGCACTGCAGCGCCTAGGCCCTGTCTGTTAGTGACCAACACACAAGGTACTGCCAGGCGGCTAGCGCTAGCAGAAGCAGTATCACCTGGTTTCCCCAGAAGCAGCTTAAGGCTAATGGATCTAACGATGAACTCAGCCTTAAGATGCTTCTGGGGAAACCAGAACTTTAGGTTCTTGGACAGGACCTAGAGCCGGAGTGGGTCTACGCTGCCTTCGTAGTGGGATCTTTAGGTTCTTGGACGAGGACTATTGTGATGTTGTTGTTATCTTGTTGGTCACGGTCTCCTCACGGCTGTGTTCTGGCCTCCTTCACCAGAGAAAAGAAACAGAAAATCCAAGATATTCGGAAAAACGTAAAGGATGCCATAGTGGTGAGTAGGCTAGCATTAATCTGTGTCCTGTTTTAAATAGATTGGTGGTTTACCGGGTTATTCTGTCCGTCCCAAATGGCACCCTATTCCCTATATAGTGCACTACTTTAGACCAGAGAATGGCACCCTATTCCCTATATAGTGCACTACTTTAGACCAGGGCCCAGGGCACTAGGCCTATACAGGGAATAGGGTGGCATTTGTCATGCATCCTCAGTGTTCGATGGAACACCCCAATCCTATTTCCCTTAATAGATAGGCTTATGATCTCATTTAGCCTGTATTTATCCTGTATTTAGCCTGTATTTATCCTGTATTTAGCCTTTATTTATCCTGTATTTAGCCTGTATTTAGCCTGTATTTAGCCTGTATTTATCCAGCTTAACGCCACTGTGTGTGTTTCTCCCCTCCTCTTTCTAGACCATAGTGTCAGCGATGAGCACCTTGATACCCCCGGTCACTCTAGCCAACCCTGAAGACCAGTTCAGAATCGAGTACATCAAAAGCATAGCTCCTCTCTCGGACGTTGACTACACACAGGTAAGATGGCTGTTTTAGGTTTTCATCCAGGTGTGTGTGTGTGTGTGTGTGTGTGTGTGTGTGTGAGCTTGGTGTGTGTGTGTGTGTGTGTGTGTGTGTGAGCTTGGTGTGTGCGTGTGTGTGTGTGTGTGTGTGTGTGTGTGTGTGTGTGTGTGTGAGCTTGGTGTGTGTGTGTGTGTGTGTGTGTGTGTGTGTGTGTGTGTGTGAGCTTGGTGTGTGTGTGTGTGTGAGCTTGGTGTGTGTGTGTGTGTGTGTGTGTGTGAGCTTGGTGTGTGTGTGTGTGTGTGTGTGTGATGGTCATCTTTGCCCAGTAACTTAGAAGAATGAATGTTATACAGTTATTATCAATGCCATTTTGTTAGACTTTGCAAGTCTGTTTTTTTTTAGTTCTTTAAAAAAAATTAGTCTATGCTACTAGCACTATTATTTATCTGTGAGGAAAGATTGGAAATGTTGTTGGACTTTTGATCGTCCGTAATCGACAGATAAATATAAACTTTTCGTCAGTTTATCTATGGCATTGCCTCTCCAGTTTAGTTCCCCCTGGTTTGCGTCCTAAATGGCGCACTATTTCCTACATAGGGCACTACATGGGCCCATAGGGCACTACATTTGACCTGGGCCCATAGGGCACTACATTTGACCTGGGCCCATAGGGCTGTGGTGCACTCTGTAGGGAATAGGGTGCCCTTCCCGACACCCCTCTGCTGTGTTTTGATCCGGGCTCTGATAGGGTCAAATGGAATAGTCACGTCATGTTTTTCATCATTCTGGAAGTCATCCATTGAAATTCTCTTTCAGTTGCTGCAGTGTTGTGAATGACAAGTTAAAGTGTCTCTGTACTGGTTGCCAACCTGAGAGGGATCAGGACTGTAGCAGATTATTTTACATTTTAGTCATTTAGCAGACGCTCTTATCCAGAGCGACTTACAGTTAGTGAATACATTTTTTATTTATTTTTATACTGGCCCCCCGTGGGAATCGAACCCACAACCCTGGCGTTGCAAACGCCATGCTCTATCAACTGAGCTACATCCCTGCCGGCCATTCCCTCCCCTACCCTGGACGACGCTGGGCCAATTGTGCGCCGCCCCATGAGTCTCCCGGTCGCGGCCGGCTGCGACAGAGCCTGGATTCGAACCAGGATCTCTAGTGGCACAGTTAGCACTGCGATGCAGTGCCTTAGACCACTGCCCCACTCAGGAGGCCATTATGTCAACTTTAAAGCTGGGGTCATGTGTATATACTGTATTAAGACATGCACAGGTTCTCAGTTGATTCTTGTCAAGGGGAACAGAGGGTTAGGCCTGATGGTCATATTTCTTATGCATCCTGGTAGTGATGTTATGTCATTTAATGTCTTAAGGTAGAGGCCTAGTTACAATCTACTAGTTACTAGAGGCCTAGCTTTCATAGTGATTCCCAGAGATCGTACCCAGACAAGTTGACACTGTCCTTGCTTTACTGGATGTCATGTGGGATTGAATGGGCGGCAGGTAGCTTAGTGGTTATGAGCGTTGTGCCAGTAACTGAAGAGGTCTCTGGTTCTAATCCCCGAGCCGACTAGGTGAAAAATCTGTTAATGTGCCCTTGAGCAAGGCACTTAACCCTAATTGCTCCTGTAAGTCGCTCTGGATAAGAGCGTCTGCTAAATGACAAAAAAATTAAACATTTACCGTCCAAAACCACTCCCCTTTTCCCGGGTTAAATAACTGCGAGATACCGATTTTTTTTAAAATTATTTTTATGAACAACATGGCCTGAAATGGAACTGTTAAGTTATGCGATGTCTAAATCCGTCTTCTCTACGGCCTCTGCATGATGAATCAATGCTCAGGGTGGAGACAGACAGCCCCTCTCAGTATGGAGAGCAGTTCACAATACATGTAGACCTATCATCTCACCATGGTAACAATACATGTAGACCTATCATCTCACCATGGTAACAATACATGTAGACCTATCATCTCACCATGGTAACAATGCATGTAGACCTATCATCTCACCATGGTAACAATGCATGTAGACCTATCATCTCACCATGGTAACAATACATGTAGACCTATCATCTCACCATGGTAACAATACATATAGACCTATCATCTCACCATGGTAACAATACATGTAGACCTATCATCTCACCATGGTAACAATACATGTAGACCTATCATCTCACCATGGTAACAATGCATGTAGACCTATCATCTCACCATGGTAACAATACATGTAGACCTATCATCTCACCATGGTAACAATACATGTAGACCTATCATCTCACCATGGTAACAATACATGTAGACCTATCATCTCACCATGGTAACAATACATATAGACCTATCATCTCACCATGGTAACAATACATATAGACCTATCATCTCACCATGGTAACAATACATATAGACCTATCATCTCATGGTAACTTATTTTTTCTTGTGACAGGTAGGCCTACATTTGCTGCAGCATAGCCTATGCTACTGTAATATAAATACCGAATGCGTATCTAATTTAACCATCTCCATCTGGCTTTCGGGGGTCACCTTGTTTTTTAATTGTAAAGATGTATTTTTATTGCAGCTGCAGAGTTTTTAAATATCGTTGCTTTAAATCAGTGCACGCGCGAGCACTCTCCCGCTGTCTCTCTCTCTCTCTCTCTCTCTCTCTCTCTCTCTCTCTCTCTCTCTCTCTCTCTCGCCATCTCGCCATCTCGCCATCAACTCCATTCAAATTGCATCCAAAATAGATAATCCTGTTCTAGATTGATATACACTGCCTTCGGAAAGTATTCAGACCCCTTGACTTTTTCCACATTTTGTTACGTTACAGCCTTATTCTAAAATGGATTAAATTGTTTTTTTTTCTCCACTCGTCAATCTACACACAATACCCCATAATGACTAAGCAAAAACAGTTTTTTTGAAATGTTTGCTTTCCCAAATTCGCTAGCCTATACTGGTAACTTTGTAGGCTGCATGTGCTGCACCAGAATCGCATGTTCTCTTCTAATAATAATAATAATATGCCATTTAGCAGACGCTTTTATCCAAAGCGACTTACAGTCATGCGTGCATACATTTACTTCTGTTATCATGGTTAGAATGATGTGCGTAATTCCAGTCCATATAATACAGTATAATACAGTACAGTACAGTAATACAGTTCACACTCAAACAGATTAGCCTACTGGAGCTAGTTTCATTTAGTTACCCAATAGAGCATATAGCTAGCTACATCTATGGGCTTTATATAGCTAGCTACATCTATGGGCTTTTATATAGCTAGCTACATCTATGGGCTTTATATAGCTAGCTACATCTATGGGCTTTATATAGCTAGCTACATCTATGGGCTTTATATAGCTAGCTACATATATGGGCTTTATATAGCTAGCTACATCTATGGGCTTTATATAGCTAGCTACATCTATGGGCTTTATATAGCTAGCTACATCTATGGGCTTTTATATAGCTAGCTACATCTATGGGCTTTATATAGCTAGCTACATCTATGGGCTTTATATAGCTAGCTACATCTATGGGCTTTTATATAGCTAGCTACATCTATGGGCTTTTATATAGCTAGCTACATCTATGGGCTTTTATATAGCTAGCTACATCTATGGGCTTTATATAGCTAGCTACATCTATGGGCTTTATATAGCTAGCTACATCTATGGGCTTTATATAGCTAGCTACATCTATGGGCTTTATATAGCTAGCTACATCTATGGGCTTTATATAGCTAGCTACATCTATGGGCTTTTATATAGCTAGCTACATCTATGGGCTTTTATATAGCTAGCTACATCTATGGGCTTTTATATAGCTAGCTACATCTATGGGCTTTTATATAGCTAGCTACATCTATGGGCTTTTATATAGCTAGCTACATCTATGGGCTTTATATAGCTAGCTACATCTATGGGCTTTTATATAGCTAGCTACATCTATGGGCTTTTATATAGCTAGCTACATCTATGGGCTTTTATATAGCTAGCTACATCTATGGGCTTTTATATAGCTAGCTACATCTATGGGCTTTTATATAGCTAGCTACATCTATGGGCTTTATATAGCTAGCTACATCTATGGGCTTTTCTGTTTTTCTGTTGTGCATAATGTACAGGAGCCTATATCATATAGCCTATGTATTGGATAACAGCACAATTATTTTGTCTTTTCTGGGCTTGGGCTCATGAAATGTCGTTAATGTAGGGCTCATAAAATGTATTTAATATATAACTCATCAGGCTGAGGTAGCATAAGGTTTGATTTTTCATGCTGATCAAAGCTTTATAATGCTTTTGAATGAACACTTCCATTTTGGCGGGAAATACCGGGTTACCCGGGAGAAAAGTGATTTATTCTCGGGATGGGACGTTTGTAAAATACCGGGAAAATATGAAATCCTAATGTCATGTCATCATAACATAACCCGTTGTAATCCACAACTTTCTTGTGGGATGTTGTCTTCCTCTGTGAGCATGGTTAGGCCTAGTTATGTGATGACAACATGAGGCCTTCAGGATCACTGTCTGTCTGTCTGGTATGACGGGGCCTGTCTTGTGGGTCGGTGGTTTAGGCTTGGGCGGTATACTGTATATACCGTATACCGGGGTGTTTGGAAATGGCCACGGGAGGGTTTTTAAATACCGTCAATACCGTTGAAACGATTTTAAAAAAAAAAGTGTTTTTAATAAATTGTAATATTTGTAGCTACTTTTTAAATTAATACCTGCAGTCAACTTGTGCAATACGTTGAGATAAAGAAGATCTAGTTCTTCACCTGTCATATCGTTGTTCATTATGTAGCTTACTGGTAGTCCCCAGTCACATGGTGCTTGTTTACAAGCACACATAGACCAGGGACCGGAGCCTTGCGAGTCACTCACTGTTGTCCAACACACAGACCAGGGACCGGAGCCTTGCGAGTCACTCACTGTTGTCCAACACACGCCAGGTGATCTAGTTACAGTGTGGAATTCACAACTAAATGTTTGCCTGCTAGATATCTTTATAACCATTTTAAGTTAACTGTCTTTAAAATATGCTAAATGCTCTGCAGTTGTGCATTTGGTTTGCTAATTGTTGTATCTAGTTTAGCTATCTAGCTAAGTGGTTAGCTTCTTCCAAAGTCAATCTTTGCTTGGAAATGGCAGAGAATCCCTTCCTGGATCAAGAGCCTTTCTGTCTAATAAATGGCCATTGTTTAATGTACCTATGTTTGTCCTGTGTAATTATGTTCTTCTTTTCTTTGGGGTCTGCAATGTCATTTTTTATAAAAAATAGTGTTTTATGCAACCCCCCCCATTGTTTGTTAGTTATGCCAGGAGATGCATAGAATGCAAAAAAAATTTGCAGAAACTATGGATTCAACTTTATAACAACCAGGACAAGCACGGGTACACAGTAAGCATTTAATAATTGATATTTAGAAATGTATCGAGTGGTAGTGTACGTTTTGAAGTCGTTAACTTTATACTTCATTGGAAAACATTATGCTGCACAATTTGACAGAGGAATAAAGTTGATCAAAAACGATGGATTTCAGCACCCAAAGAAAAGAACGCAGTTACACACAAATGGTACAAGGCATTAAAGAATGGACAAGTATCGACTCAACCCCATTGAGATGTATACTGTATATTGTTGAGTTTAGTCAGTTATGGGAGGGCCAGTGTGTCTCTCTCTCTCTCTCTCTCTCTCTCTGTCTCTGTCTCTCTCTCTCTCTCTCTCTCTCTCTCTCTCTCTCTCTCTCTCTCTCTCTCTCTCTCTCCCTCTCTCTCTCTCTCTTCTCTCTCTCTCTCTCTCTCTCTCTCTCTCTCTCTCTCTCTCTCTCTCTCTCTCTCTCTCTCTCTCGTGTGACTGGGCCTGTCTCTGTGTGTGACTGGGCCTGTCTCTGTGTGTGACTGGTCCTGTGTCTCTGTGTGAGCCGTGCCGTGGGGATCGAGACAGGCCAGTTCCCAGGCCTAGCTGAACAACATGTCTCTGTGTGAGACTGGTCCTGTCTCTGTGTGAGACTGGTCCTGTGTCTCTGTGTGAGCCGTGCCGTGGGGATCGAGACAGGCCAGTTCCCAGGCCTAGCTGAACAACATGTCTCTGTGTGAGACTGGGCCTGTCTCTGTGTGTGACTGGGCCTGTCTCTGTGTGAGACTGGTCCTGTCTCTGTGTGAGACTGGGCCTGTCTCTGTGTGAGCCGTGCCGTGGGGATCGAGACAGGCCAGTTCCCAGGCCTAGCTGAACAACATGTCTCTGTGTGAGACTGGTCCTGTCTCTGTGTGTGACTGGTCCTGTGTCTCTGTGTGAGACTGGTCCTGTGTCTCTGTGTGAGCCGTGCCGTGGGGATCGAGAGAGGGCAGTTCCCAGGCCTAGCTGAACAACATGTCTCTGTGTGAGACTTGTCCTGTCTCTGTGTGTGACTGGTCCTGTGTCTCTGTGTGTGACTGCCTGTCTCTGTGAGACTGGTCCTGTCTCTGTGTGTGACTGGTCCTGTGTCTCTGTGTGAGCCGTGCCGTGGGGATAGAGACAGGCCAGTTCCCAGGCCTAGCTGAACAACATGTCTCTGTGTGTGACTGGGCCTGTCTCTGTGTGAGACTGGTCCTGTGTCTCTGTGTGAGCCGTGCCGTGGGGATCGAGACAGGCCAGTTCCCAGGCCTAGCTGAACAACATGTCTCTGTGTGTGACTGGGCCTGTCTCTGTGTGACTGGGCATGTCTCTGTGTGAGACTGGTCCTGTCTCTGTGTGTGACTGGTCCTGTGTCTCTGTGTGAGCCGTGCCGTGGGGATAGAGACAGGCCAGTTCCCAGGCCTAGCTGAACAACATGTCTCTGTGTGAGACTGGTCCTGTCTCTGTGTGAGACTGGTCCTGTGTCTCTGTGTGAGCCGTGCCGTGGGGATAGAGACAGGCCAGTTCCCAGGCCTAGCTGAACAACATGTCTCTGTGTGTGACTTGTCCTGTCTCTGTGTGAGACTGGTCCTGTGTCTCTGTGAGACTGGTCCTGTCTCTGTGTGACTGGGCCTGTCTCTGTGTGAGCCGTGCCGTGGGGATAGAGACAGGCCAGTTCCCAGGCCTAGCTGAACAACATGTCTCTGTGTGAGACTGGTCCTGTGTCTGTGTGAGACTGGTCCTGTGTCTCTGTGTGTGACTGGGCCTGTCTCTTAATTTGCTCTTGTGAGACTGGTCCTGTGTCTCTGTGTCTCTGTGTGACTGGGCCTGTCTCTGTGTGACTGGGCCTGTCTCTGTGTGTGACTGGGCCTGTCTCTGTGTGAGACTGGTCCTGTCTCTGTGTGAGCCGTGCCGTGGGGATAGAGACAGGCCAGTTCCCAGGCCTAGCTGAACAACATGTCTCTGTGTTAGTTTTGTCCCAGCCAGTCATCGTCCTCATCACCACATCACTTAGCTCTGTCCTCAGGGTCACCACTACGTTGTCACCTAGTGCCACTGGGGTTCATATCTACAGAATGAGATACTTCTCAGCCCTTTTCAGCTAAATTAGCCTCTCACTCACTATGCTGGTCATCCTTCCCTTTCAGACTGTGCTTGAATCTGATCTGATCCCTTTCTTCCCAATGTACTGCGCTCAGCTTTAGGGTACTTGGTGATTTGAAGTAGAATACAAAAAACATGAGTATGTTGAGAACACCACATACAACATACAACTTCATATAAAACAATCATGATTTTAGTTGTATATTGGTGGATGTATGTTCTCAAAACATGGGCAAATTATACAATGTATTCAAAGTAACTTGGACGTTAACCCCATTTGGGATCTCAAGTAAATGTTTAAGGAACTATTGAATGTAGGCTAGGTTCCCTCCACTTTGAAGGAAGTATGTAGACTAGGCTCCCTCCACTTTGAAGGAAGTATGTAGACTAGGCTCCCTCCACTTTGAAGGAAGTATGTAGACTAGGCTCCCTCCACTTTGATGGAAGAATGTAGGCTAGGTTCCCTCCACTTTGAAGGAAGTACAGTGCATTCGGAAAGCATGTTGTATCTGTTTTAACACTGATTCATAAACTATCTATGAATGAATGATTAACAGTCTAAGCTTCTTTAAACTATAAACTAGTCCTCTATACCAGGCGGTGTCAGAGGAAGGATCCAGGCGGTGTCAGAGGAAGGATCCAGGCGGTGTCAGAGGAAGGATCCAGGCGGTGTCAGAGGAAGGATCCAGCCACTCAGGCCATACACTACCGGTCAAAAGTTTGGACACACCTACTCATTCAAGGGTTTTTCTTTATTTTTACTATTTTCTACATTATAGAATAATAGTGAAGACATCAAAACCTATGAAATAGGATAAGTTAATTAGAGTTAGCAGCCTCAGAAATTGCAGCCCAAATAAATGCTTCACAGAGTTCAAGTAACAGACACATCTCAACATCAACTGTTCAGAGGAGACTGCGTGAATCAGGCCTTCATGGTCGAATTGCTGCAAAGAAACCACTACTAAAGGACACCAATAAGAAGAAGAGACTTGCTTGGGCCAAAAAACACGAGCAATGGACATTAGACCGGTGGAAATCTGTCCTTTGGTCTGGTGTCCAAATTGGAGATTTTTGCTTCCAACCGCCATGTCTTTGTGAGACGCGGTGTGGGTGAACGGATGATCTCTGCATGTGTATTTCCCACCGTAAAGCATGGAGGAGGTGGTGTTATGGTGTGGGGGTGCTTTGCTGGTGACACTGTCTGTGATTTATTTAGAATTCAAGGCACACTTAACCAGCATGGCTACCACAGCATTCTGCAGCGATACGCCATCCCATCTGGTTTGGGCTTAGTGGGACTATCATTTGTTTTTCAACAGGACAATGACCCAAGACACACCTCCAGGCTGTGTAAGGGCTATTTGACCAAGGAGGAGAGTGATGGAGTGTTGCATCAGATGACCTGGCCTCCACAATCACCCGACCTCAACCCAATTGAGATGGTTTGGGATGAGTTGTACTGCAGAGTGAAGGAAAAGGAGCCAAGAAGTGCTCAGCATATGTGGGAACTCCTTCAGGACTGTTGGAAAAGCATTCCAGGTGAAGCTGGTTGAGAGAATGCCAAGAGTGTGCAAAGCTGTCACCAAGGCAAAGGGTGGCTACTTTGAAGAATCTAAAATCTAAAATATATTTGGATTTGTTTAACACTTTTGTGGTTACTACATGATTCCATATGTGTTATTTCATAGTTTTGATGTCTTCACTATTATTCTACAATGTAGAAAATAGTAAAAATAAAGAAAAACCCTTGAATGAGTAGGTGTTCTAAACCTTTTGACCGGTAGTGTAGACTGTTCTCTCTGTATGTAGCTAAGTTATCGTTACTCATTGTGGATTTATTATTACGTGTTTTACTTTTCCAAATGTATATATATATTTTGTTGGTCCTTGTTGGGAAGGGCCTGTAAGCATGTCACTGTTAGTCTCCACCTGTTGTTTACGAAGGATGTGCCGAATAACATGTGATTAATGATTAAGTTCATTCTATTACTTATAAACCCTTTATCGTTTGATACTTTTGAAGTCTGGTTGATCAAGGGTAGGCAGGGGAGATGTTATGAAAAATGGTCTTGAACAATCGCTCTCTCTCCCTCTCTCTCTCTCTCTCTCTCTCTCTCTCTCTCTGTCTCTGTCTCTGTCTCTGTCTCTGTCTCTGTCTCTGTCTCTGTCTCTGTCTCTGTCTCTGTCTCTGTCTCTGTCTCTGTCTCTCTCTCTCTCAGCTACATTTGTCTGTAGTTTTCTTTAATTGGAGTAACAC
This sequence comes from Coregonus clupeaformis, assembly GCF_020615455.1. Classification (NCBI taxonomy): domain Eukaryota; kingdom Metazoa; phylum Chordata; class Actinopteri; order Salmoniformes; family Salmonidae; genus Coregonus; species Coregonus clupeaformis. Next base: position 46,245,920 of record NC_059212.1, on the reverse strand, counting down.
ATCAAATCACATTTTATTGGTCACATACACGTGTTTAGCAGATGTTATTGCGGGTGTAGCGAAATGCCTGTCTGCACTCTGAGTGACTTATCTCATGTAGATCTTTTGCAGTCTAATAAAAGTAGGGATGTTGGCTATCATGGCTTTCTGGGGATGTTGGCTATCATGGCTTTCTGGGGATGTTGGCTATCATGGCTTTCTGGGGATGTTGGCTATCATGGCTTTCTGGGGGACTGGCTGACTGGCTGGCTGTGGCTGACTGGCTGGCTGTGGCTGACTGGCTGGCTGGCTGGCTGACTGACTGGCTGGCTGGCTGGCTGGCTGGCTGGCTGACTGGCTGACTGGCTGGCTGGCTGACTGGCTGGCTGGCTGGCTGGCTGACTGGCTGGCTGTGGCTGGCTGGCTGGCTGGCTGACTGGCTGACTGGCTGGCTGCTGGCTGACTGGCTGGCTGGCTGTGGCTGGCTGGCTGGCTGACTGGCTGGCTGTGGCTGGCTGGCTGACTGGCTGACTGACTGGTTGACTGGCTGGCTGTGGCTGACTGACTGGCTGGCTGTGGCTGGCTGGCTGACTGGTTGACTGGCTGGCTTGCTGGTTGGTTGGGTGATTCTCATGAAACCAGTTTTAAACATATCTGTACCAAATTGAGTTACAAAACCACAATGCATCTGCAAAACTCAACTCAATCATACTGAGGACTAGGATGTCAAGGCAAAGAGTCTTATTTTAAATACATTTGACATTTTCACCCCAAATTCTCATTAGTGAAATGCATCCGGATTAAATTCTCTGGTAATTGTATACGATTTTATTTGAGAAAAATAATTTATTTGAATAAAACACTATGTTGCTGTAGTTTGTCCATAAATCATAATAAATGTATACTAGTTGAAGTTTACATTAAACCATAATATGTATTACGTACAAACACAGTCAGGGGCGGCAGGTAGCTTAGTGGGTAAGAGCGTTGTGCCAGTAACCGAATGGTCGCTGGTTCTAATCCCCGAGCCGACTAGGTGAAAAATCTGTCGATGTGCCCTTGAGCAAGGCACTTAACCCTAATTGCTCCTGTAAGTCGCTCTGGATAAGAGCGTCTGCTAAATGACTGTGGGCAGGAAAACCTTTTTTATGTTCCTGTAAAAACTCCAATCAGTTTTTTTAAATAAAGTTTTATTTCACCCATGATGCATAATCTAGAGGAGCAGTAGAAGTTAAGTCTCTTCTATCTGTTTAGAATTAAAATGTAATGACGTTTTTAATATTTGTATTTTCAGTGTTATGATTAACTCAGGCATTTTCGTTAGGGGAGCAATGTTAAAATATATTGATTTGTTTAACTTTTTGGGACTGTTGCAGTAATGGGAATTTTGTGGAAATTGTGGTTAAATGCATACTATCTGATTGAAGTACAGATCCTAATCTCAGTGATCCAAGAGGAAATTTCATGAAAAATGACATTTAAAAAAAAATTTTGGTCAAATTTCAGTTTCGTAGACCCGGGTTCGATCCTGGGCTGTGACGCAGCCGGCCGCGACCGGGAGACCCATGAGGCGGCACACGGTTGGCCCAGAGTCGTCCGGGTCGGGGGAGGGTTTGGCCAGCCGGGATGTACTTGTCCCATCGCACTCTGGCGACTCCTGTGGCGGGCACATGCACACTGACACGGTCGGCAGTTGTACGGTGTTTCCGCTTCCGGGTTGGGCAAGCGGTGTGTCGAGAAGCGGTGCGGCTTGGCGGGGTAGTTTTTCGGAGGACGCATGGCTCTCGACCTTCGCCTCTCCCGAGTCCGTACGGGTGTTGCAGCGATGGGACAGGACTGTAACTTCCAATTTGGATATTTTATTTATACATTTTTTTATTTCACCTTTATTTAACCAGGTAAGCCAGTTGAGAACAAGTTCTCATTTCCAACTGCGACCTGGCCAAGATAAAGCAAAGCAGTGCGATAAAAACAACACAGAGTTACATATGGGGTAAAAAAAACATAAAGTAAAAAAAAAATACAACAGAAAATATATATACAGTGTGTGCAAATGTAGTAAGTTATGGAGGTAAGGCAATAAATAGGCCATAGTGCAAAAATAATTACAATTAGTATTAACACTGGAATGCTAGATGTGCAAGAGATGATGTGCAAATAGAGATACTGGGGTGCAAATGAGCAATGTAAATAACAATATAGGGATGAGGTAGTTGGGTGGGCTAATTACAGATGGGCTGTGTACAGGTGCAGTGATCGGTAAGCTGCTCTGACAACTGATGCTTAAAGATAGCTGTCAGAGTTAGGGATCACAGAGTTAGGGATCACAGAGTTAGGGATCACAGAGTTAGGGATCACAGAGTTAGGGATCACAGAGTTAGGGATCACAGAGTTAGGGATCACAGAGTTAGGGATCACAGAGTTAGGGATCACAGAGTTAGGGATCACAGAGTTAGGGATCACAGAGTTAGGGATCACAGAGTTAGGGATCATAGCTTTCACCTGGATTCACCTGGTCAGTCTGTCATGGTGTTCCTAATGTTTTGTATAGTCAATATAGACTACAATATAATGCAAAGTTAGTATTGATCATATTGAACAATATTACTCTGTCATTTCCATTCTGTATAGAGGGGTGTTTTGTGTGCTACTGTACCCTGTAAGCCCACCTGAGATAAATGTCAAATTTACAAAAATGACATCAATGTATAAAATTGCAAGGTTAATTTAACAGTAAATTAAGACAACATGCATTTAAAAATGTAAACTCTGTTGTAGTTCACCATGTTGCGAGTAGGAAAACCCGATATTTTCAATTGGAAATAAATATTTATGAATGCACATTAAATATGCTATCATGTGCATATATCAGCACCAATGTCTTAATTTGACAAAGTATGATTACCGATCTGAGAAGGTACAAAAAAAATTCTAAAAATTTGTATCTTATATTATTTATTTTGAGGGTCACCTCAACAAGTTAAAAAAAAAAAAATGTTGCAGCTTTGAAATTGTCGACTAGTGTGAACTTACACAACTGTTAATACGTTTAATAATAAAACATCTGATAAAAATAAAAACTGTTATGGATATAACAAAAAATGAATACAAGTATTCGAAAATCTAATGTCTGTTCGGATATTCAAATAACTGCACATCCCTAGTTTCTACTTTCTATCGAGACGTTCAAGGGTGGCCTGGAGGTTTTTTTAACCCAAACCTCCCGGGGGCCGTATTGAATGGGCCGAGGGCCGTATTGAATGGGCTCGCGGGCCGGGGGCCGTATTGAATGGGCTCGCGGGCCAGGGGCTGTATTGAATGGGCTCGCGGGCCAGGGGCTGTATTGAATGGGCTCGCGGGCCGGGGGCCGTATTGAATGGGCTCGCGGGCCGGGGGGCCGTATGTCGCCCAGCCCTGCTGTAGCTGATGGCTATGCTTTCTCCAATGGGAGAGGTGAGGTTACCCAAACTGGGCCCTAGTATTGAAAAACTAGGATGATGTTGGAGATGAGCAACAACAGTGTTAAAGTGAACTAACTCTGTGTGTGTGTGTGTGTGTGGTGTGTGTGTGGGTGTGTGTGTGTGTGTTTGTGTGTGTGTTTGTGTGGTGTGTGTGTGTGTGTGTGGTGTGTGTGTGTGTGTGGTGTGTGTGTGTGTGTGGTGTGTGTGTGTGTGTGGTGTGGGTGTGTGTGGTGTGGTGTGTGTGTGTGTGTGTGTGGTGTGTGTGTGTGGTGTGTGTGTGTGTGTGTGTGTGTGTGGGTGTGTGTGTGTGTGTGTGGTGTGTGTGTGTGTGGTGTGTGTGTGTGGTGTGTGTGTGTGTGTGTGTGTGTGTGTGTGTGTGTGTGTGTGGTGTGTGGTGTGTGTGTGTGTGTGTGTGTGTGTGTGTGTGTGTGTGTGGTGTGTGTGTGTGGTGTGTGTGTGTGTGTGTGTGTGTGTGTGTGTGTGTGTGTGTGTGTGTGTGTGTCAGTCAGTAGCTCTTTAGGGCACTGCAGCAACACTACATTTATTCAGCCCAATGTCACACGGCTCTGTGGAAAAGAGCCTCCAGGAGTCAGACCACGCGCTCTCCCTCTCCCTCTGTCTCTGTCTCTGTCTCTGTCTCTGTCTCTCTCCCTCTCCCTGTCTGTCTGTCTGTCTGTCTGTCTGTCTCTCTCTCTCTCCCTCCCTTTCTCTCTTTCTGCTCTCTCTGTCTCTCTCTCTCCCTCCATCACTTTCTCTCTTTCTGCTCTCTCCATCTCTGTTCCTATAAACAACATTTCTATAGGCTATGCAATTGCATGAGAAAACAGAGTGATGGCCTCTACTAAAAAGAGGAGGATCCCATCAGCTTTCTATAGGCTAGGCCTACTATATTTATTTCTCAACTTTCCTAATATTAAGCACATTGTTTCTCTTTACAACAGGAGTATAGCCTACCTGGCTGGCATGAAAATAAACCACGGGAAAAGCCTCCTCCATTTACTATTCAATGTTGTTGTTTTTTTATTCTTCCCCAGTTCCAACATCGGCATAAAAATGGCCCATTGTATATTGAAACTAATTTCACACATACACTACCATTCAAAAGTTTGGGGTCACTTAGAAATGTCCTTGTTTTTTCGAAAGAAAAGCAATTTATTTTGTCCATTTAAAATAACATCAATTGATCAGAAATACAGTGTAGACATTGTTAATGTTGTACATGGAGGTGACTCCGGGATGCTGACCTTCTAGGCAGAGTTGCAAAGAAAAAGCCATATCTCAGATTGGCCAATAAAAATAAAATTGGTGGCTGACTAAATACTTTTTTCCCCCACTGTATATAGGAAGGTTCACAGTGGACACAACACAGACGAGGGGCTTGGTGTCTGGAGTGGGAAGGTTCACAGTGCACACAGCACAGACCTTCTAGGCAGAGTTGTAAAGAAAAAGCCATATCTCAGACTGCCCATCTTAATATTTTCTTTTTATTGGCCAGTCTGAGATATGGCTTTTTCTTTGCAACTCTGCCTAGAAGGTCAGCATCCCTGAGTCGCCTCTTCACTGTTGACGTTGAGACTGGTGTTTTGCAGGTACTATTTAATGAAGCTGCCAGTTGAGGACCTGTGAGGCGTCTGTTTCTCAAACTATACACTAATGTATTTGTCCTCTTGCTCAGTTGTGCACCGGGGCCTCCCACTCCTCTTTCTATTCTGGTTAGAGCCAGTTTGCGCTGTTCTGTGAAGGGAGTAGTACACAGCGTTGTACGAGATCTTCAGTTTCTTGGCAATTTCTCGCATGGAATAGCCTTCATTTCTCAGAACAAGAATAGACTGACGAGTTTCAGAAGAAAGTTATTTGTTTCTGGCCACTTTGAGCCTGTAATTGCACCCACAATTGCTGATGCTCCAGATACTCAACTAGTCTCAAGAAGGCCAGTTTTATTGCTTCTTAAATCAGTACAACAGTTTTCAGCTGTGCTAACATAATTGCAAAAGGGTTTTCTAATGATCAATTAGCCTTTTAAAATGATAAACTTGGATTAGCAAACACAACGTGCCATTGGAACACAGGACTGATGGTTGCTGATAATGGGCCTCTGTACGCCTATGTAGATATTCCATTAAAAATCAGCAGTTTCCAGCTACAATAGCCATTTACAACATGAACAATGTCTACACTGTATTTCTGATCAATTTGATGTTATTTTAATGGACAAAAAAATTGCTTTTCTTTCGAAAACAAGGACATTTCTAAGTGACCCCAAACTTTTGAACGGTAGTGTATATTATTTAGTATATGTAAAGACAAGATTAAATCAAGAATAGTCTGACGGGTGTCAATATTATAACTTGTTGATGATGCCCACCGTGTGTAGTCTAAGGCAAGAAACAGCGCATGCATTATTTTTTTGCGACTTTTTCTAATCATAGTCGCACACCTCATGTAGCCGAGCCCATAGGCCTATATGTTTTGATAAGGTTTGTATCACAACTAAAGTGACAAATAACTCAATGTAGGCTATAGCCCTAGGACACCTGGAATACCCTTAGGGAGGACAGAGCCTAGAGAAACCTGTGTCCAGTCATTGTACAATCGTGTGTGAAAACAGAGTTTTGACTGGCCACTATTTAAAAAAAGGATATCAGCTTTCTCGTGCTCAATTCTTAAAATTAAGCACATTAATCCACTCTACAACCGGTGTAGCCTACCTGGCATATTAAAAACGTAATCGCACGTATCATCCATTCGCTATTCAAGTGCAGGCTACTGATTTTACTTATTTTTTATTTTATTTTTGGCATTCTAAATAATAATTCCACACATATATATTAGCAATGTTATTATTAGTATGTAAAGACCAGATTAAATTGATCCAGGCTCTGTCGTAGCCGGCCACGACCGGGAGACCCACGGGGCGGCGCACAATTTGGCCCAGGGTAGGGGAGGGAATGGCCGGCAGGGATGTAGCTCAGTTGATAGAGCATGGCGTTTGCAACGCCAGGGTTGTGGGTTTGCTTCCCACGGGGGGGGGCCAGTATGAAAAAATTAAAAAATAATGTATGCACTCACTAACTGTAAGTGGCTCTGGATAAGAGCGTCTGATAAATGACTAAAATGTAATAGTCTGATGGGTGAGGATATTATCAAGTGATTGTCACATAAAAAATGAGAGACTGATGAAATCCTCATTAGTTGCATCATGCAGCCTTAGGCAGATGGTGCCACAAAGTATTGTAGTTATCAACATTCTACGTTCTGGACGTCAACATTCTAGACGTCAACGTTCTGGACGTCAACGTTCTGGACGTCAACGTTCTGGATGTCAACATTCTAGACGCTGCAGCATATTGATGTCGTAGTCCAGGAGCTAATGACTGTTTCACCCATTGATGCCGATTTAGGATACATGTTTTGATTTCTAATACATTCTAACTGTTTCTTTAACTGCTCAACACATTTACATTTACGTCATTTAGCAGACGCTCTTATCCAGAGCGACTTACAAATTGGTGCATTCACCTTATAGCCAGTGGGTTAACCACTTTACAAACACCGAATGTGCGGAAATTGGAACTTGGAAATTGTTTGTGGAAAAATATCCTTTCTATTTTATTCAGCTAGGTTCAATTGTATTGTTCTTACTATAAAATAATATAAAATAATGCCACAGGAATTTTAAGCAAATCTTGTCTGCTAAATGAACTAGTGCAGCCCACAGCCATTTGGCATAGCCAGATCAGGGCCTAACATACATTTAGTTGACTCAGAGTATGCTATTCTGTTCTTCTGAAATAGACTACATTTTCTTCATATCATGTTTCTTTAGACCTGTCTAAAATAAATAATGGATTCATTGTGAAGGTATAGGCTATATTAAATTGATATATTAGACTTTTTTAAAATGTAGACGTTCCAAAGGTCTGCATCATTGACTTGTAGGCCATGCTTAGAAGCCAGAGATGATAAACCTGTTTGTTAATTAACGGTCAATTACCGTGAGACTGGCAGTTATTTGCATGACAATCCCCGGCTGATGAAATGTCATGACCGCCACAGCCTTATTCCTGACTCTGGGACAGCGACTTGTGGACAAATGTGCGTCTCGTCATTGTATCCAGATCTCCGGTGTAAATGGAAGGTGCAGACAGCACAGAAGGAGACCAACATCGACAGCATGAGAACAAGCAGACATAAACGCTCATTTAAACAAAAACTAATTTAAAACAAAACGTGATTCTTGCGATACAGGCATTTGGAATGTCGCACAAAAACATACATTCAAATTAATCTAATTTTATATATATCGCCCAGCCTTAGTTTATACATAGAGTAGCCAACCAGGCTAGCAGCTCTGTTTCGGTGCCCTTTCTGGTACATTCTAATGTCCTAAGATTCCATCTGAAATACACAGAGAAATCATTACTTTATCGAGTTTTCCTCTCAGATTGGAAAAATGTGTTGTGGGTCGTTCCCCTCCTTGACACCCACCATCTCAGATTGTTCTGAAATTGTTTCTTTACTTAGAAACAGTTGAGATAAGCGTTCCTGAAACATTATTTTGTTGAAAGACGATTTGAACTCCTGAGAAATTTAAGCTAAATGATTGCACCCAAATTTTCCCATTTCCATTTTTATAGGATTCATATAATATTAAATAAATATTGTACCCAACATCCGATTTGCACAAGAACCTCTTCGTAAACAGTGATTTAAGATGTGAGGAATCAAAATAAATGGTAAAAAGCCACAGTTTTGGATATTGTCTAGGACTATATGATCAGGACTGTTTTCTAAGTAAGAGAACATTAAACCTTTTAACATTTATCTTGTCTTCTCTTGAGATTAAAGTCTCATCTTATAGTTTTACTGCAAGATATGAATTGGCACAATGATGTTAGTTCTTCAAATTATGCATTTGATTAAAACAGTAAAATTAAGTAAATAGTCCACATAATCTTGACAAGTATTTTAAAGGTTTAGATTTTCCAGTTTTTATCTAGTTTTTTTTAGGGTTTCACTCTCGAAAGCATTTGTTATAATAGAAAATACACAATTGGATGAACAAATACCCACAAATACCCCAATAAAAATCTACCATTTTGACCTTGAGCACGGCAGTTAACCCCCAACAACAACTGCTCCCCGGGGCGCCATGGATGTTGATTAAGGCAGCCCCCTGCACCTCTCTGATTCAGAGGGGTTGGGTTAAATGTGGAAGACAGGTTGAATGCATTCAGTTGTACAACTGACTAGATATCCCCTTTCCCTAGACTAGTTTGTAGTTTTCATTTAATTGAGAAGGTTTTAGGGAAAGCCTTTCCATCTACCAGAAGACAGTTTTCATTATCATTGGTAACGGTTACAGAGAGTGGTAGACGTGATGCACCACACACACACAGACAGGGGCATTCACTGATGCATTCTGGTCATGTCTTATGATTCCCTACTAAGGTCAATACATTTAGTTGATTCCCTACCAAGGTCAATACATTTAGTTGATTCCCTACTAAGATTAATACATTTAGTTGATTCCCTACTAAGGTCAATACATTTAGTTGATTCGTCTACTAAGGTCAATACATTTAGTTGATTCCCTACTAAGGTCAATACATTTAGTTGATTCGTCTACTAAGGTCAATACATTTAGTTGATTCCCTACTAAGGTCAGTACATTTAGTTGATTCCCTACTAAGGTTAATACATTTAGTTGATTCCCTACTAAGGTCAATACATTTAGTTGATTCCCTACTAAGGTCAATACATTTAGTTGATTCCCTACTAAGGTCAATACATTTAGTTGATTCCCTACTAAGGTCAATACATTTAGTTGATTCCCTACTAAGGTCAATACATTTAGTTGATTCCCTACTAAGGTCAATACATTTAGTTGATTCCCTACTAAGGTCAATACATTTAGTTGATTCCCTACTAAGGTCAATGCATTTAGTTGATTCCCTACTAAGGTCAATACATTTAGTTGATTCCCTACTAAGGTCAATACATTTAGTTGATTCCCTACTAAGGTCAATACATTTAGTTGATTCCCTACTAAGGTCAATACATGTAGTTGATTCCCTACTAAGGTCAATACATGTAGTTGATTCCCTACTAAGGTCAATACATTTAGTTGATTCCCTACTAAGGTCAATACATTTAGTTGATTCCCTACTAAGGTCAATACATTTAGTTGATTCCCTACTAAGGTCAATACATTTAGTTGATTCCCTACTAAGGTCAATATATTTAGTTGATTCCCTACTAAGGTCAATACATTTAGGTGATTCCCTACTAAGGTCAGTACATTTAGGTGATTCCCTACTAAGGTCAATACATTTAGTTGATTCCCTACTAAGGTCAATACATGTAGTTGATTCCCTACTAAGGTCAATACATTTAGTTGATTCCCTACTAAGGTCAATACATTTAGTTGATTCCCTACTAAGGTCAGTACATTTAGTTGATTCCCTACTAAGGTCAATACATGTAGTTGATTCCCTACTAAGGTCAATACATTTAGTTGACTCCCTACTAAGGTTAATACATTTAGTTGATTCCCTACTAAGGTTAATACATTTAGTTGATTCCCTACTAAGGTCAATGCCTTTTTTAATATTGTTGGATTCTGTGAGTGCCCTAATGATCCTATTTGGACCAGAATGAGGCTCTCCACTACCTGTTGTTCCTGCAGTGATGATTCACCATCTTCATCGAATGTTTCCATCATTTATCTGCAGATAATCGCCAAAAAGACTAGGCCTACCAGTAGCATATGCAAATTAGGGAGCCAAATGAACGACTCTCTCACCGATGCGATTCAGTAGGCTACACAGACTGACGAGTCACTCACTTTAGCTTCACTGTCTAGCAAGCCCCAACATCCTAGGAAAGGAAACCTAGGCCATCCTTTGGTTGACTTGTCCCGATGCAATACCATGGACATATAACCACGTTGAGTGATTTATGAACGGTAAAGGGATAACCATGGACATATAACCACGTTGAGTGATTTATGAACGGTAAAGGGATAACCATGGACATATAACCACGTTGAGTGATTTATGAATGGTAAAGGGATAACCATGGACATATAACCACGTTGAGTGATTTATGAATGGTAAAGGGATAACCATGGACATATAACCACGTTGAGTGATTTATGAATGGTAAAGGGATAACCATGGACATATAACCACGTTGAGTGATTTATGAACGGTAAAGGGATAACCATGGACATATAACCACGTTGAGTGATTTATGAACGGTAAAGGGATAACCATGGACATATAACCACGCTGAGTGATTTATGAACGGTAAAGGGATAACCATGGACATATAACCACGTTGAGTGATTTATGAACGGTAAAGGGATAACCATGGACATATAACCACGTTGAGTGATTTATGAACGGTAAAGGGATAACCATGGACATATAACCACGTTGAGTGATTTATGAACGGTAAAGGGATAACCATGGACATATAACCACGTTGAGTGATTTATGAACGGTAAAGGGATAACCATGGACATATAACCACGTTGAGTGATTTATGAACGGTAAAGGGATAACCATGGACATATAACCACGTTGAGTGATTTATGAACGGTAAAGGGATAACCATGGACATATAACCACGTTGAGTGATTTATGAACGGTAAAGGGATAACCATGGACATATAACCACGTTGAGTGATTTATGAACGGTAAAGGGATAACCATGGACATATAACCACGTTGAGTGATTTATGAACGGTAAAGGGATAACCATGGACATATAACCACGTTGAGTGATTTATGAACGGTAAAGGGATAACCATGGACATATAACCACGTTGAGTGATTTAGAACGGTAAAGGGATAACCATGGACATATAACCACGTTGAGTGATTTATGAACGGTAAAGGGATAACCATGGACATATAACCACGTTGAGTGATTTATGAACGGTAAAGGGATAACCATGGACATATAACCACGTTGAGTGATTTATGAACGGTAAAGGGATAACCATGGACATATAACCACGTTGAGTGATTTATGAACGGTAAAGGGATAACCATGGACATATAACCACGTTGAGTGATTTATGAACGGTAAAGGGATAACCATGGACATATAACCACGTTGAGTGATTTATGAACGGTAAAGGGATAACCATGGACATATAACCCACGTTGAGTGATTTATGAACGGTAAAGGGATAACCATGGACATATAACCACGTTGAGTGATTTATGAACGGTAAAGGGATAACCATGGACATATAACCACGTTGAGTGATTTATGAACGGTAAAGGGATAACCATGGACATATAACCACGTTGAGTGATTTATGAACGGTAAAGGGATAACCATGGACATATAACCACGTTGAGTGATTTATGAACGGTAAAGGGATAACCATGGACATATAACCACGTTGAGTGATTTATGAACGGTAAAGGGATAACCATGGACATATAACCACGTTGAGTGATTTATGAACGGTAAAGGGATAACCATGGACATATAACCACGTTGAGTGATTTATGAACGGTAAAGGGATAACCATGGACATATAACCACGTTGAGTGATTTATGAACGGTAAAGGGATAACCATGGACATATAACCACGTTGAGTGATTTATGAACGGTAAAGGGATAACCATGGACATATAACCACGTTGAGTGATTTATGAACGGTAAAGGGATAACCATGGACATATAACCACGTTGAGTGATTTATGAACGGTAAAGGGATAACCATGGACATATAACCACGTTGAGTGATTTATGAACGGTAAAGGGATAACCATGGACATATAACCACGTTGAGTGATTTATGAACGGTAAAGGGATAACCATGGACATATAACCACGTTGAGTGATTTATGAACGGTAAAGGGATAACCATGGACATATAACCACGTTGAGTGATTTATGAACGGTAAAGGGATAACCATGGACATATAACCACGTTGAGTGATTTATGAACGGTAAAGGGATAACCATGGACATATAACCACGTTGAGTGATTTATGAACGGTAAAGGGATAACCATGGACATATAACCACGTTGAGTGATTTATGAACGGTAAAGGGATATAGGAGACTTTATTCAGTAAGTTCCACACCTTTTATAAACTAGTCAACGCTTGCTGTTCAGTTGTCAATCAACGCCCAGTAAACAGCCTCCTATGTGTCACGACTCCATGTGGCTGGCTATGTGAAACACGCAAAGTAAAATAAATGAATGTGCCAGAAAAACAATAATTAGGCTAAGTCTTGGATTTCGACTCATCTTTACCAGTTGCATTACACGGGACGTGCAAATTCACCAGCATCGTGCTCTCTCCCTCCTCCGTGTAAAGAAACTCGACTGCAACCAGAGATCTGTATGTAATGATGAGATGCTCATGTCTCTGCCTTTAACAATGGGAGTCATTGTCCCAAAGGCAGGAAGACAGGCAACAAGCTTAGGTCCAAAATAAGCCCATAGAAACACATTGGGCTTATTTTGGACAGATTTTGTCGAGAGTGAAAACTCTCGCTGCGTTTCCCTGTCATCGCTCGCTTTGTGACCGACAGGAGCCTGTCCTATCAATAGATCGCTAGAAGATGCATATCGTTCATTGTAGTGAGAGAGGGCTCGACGGACTAGCGAATTGAAACTTTTAAATGAAAAGTAGCCTACTTAATATAAATTGGACATTGTAGCCGGCTGAAAATGGGGTTGGAGACATGATACTGTAGGAGAGGCTGGGGTTGGAGACATGATACTGGAGGAGAGGCTGGGGTTGGAGAGGCTGGGGTTGGAGACATGATACTGGAGGAGAGGCTGGGGTTGGAGACATGATACTGGAGGAGAGGCTGGGGTTGGAGACATGATACTGGAGGAGAGGCTGGGGTTGGAGACATGATACTGTAGTAGAGACTGGGGTTGGAGACATGATACTGGAGGAGAGGCTGGGGTTGGAGACATGATACTGGAGGAGAGGCTGGGGTTGGAGACATGATACTGTAGGAGAGACTGGGGTTGGAGAGATGATACTGAAGGAGAGGCTGGGGTTGGAGAGGCTGGGGTTGGAGAGGCTGGGGTTGGAGACATGATACTGTAGGAGAGGCTGGGGTTGGTGTAGGAGAGGCTGGGGTTGGAGACATGATACTGTAGTAGAGACTGGGGTTGGAGAGATGATACTGGAGGAGAGGCTGGGGTTGGAGACATGGTACTGTTCTGTAGGAGAGGCTGGGGTTGGAGACATGATACTGTAGGAGAGACTGGGGTTGGAGAGATGATACTGGAGGAGAGGCTGGGGTTGGAGACATGGTACTGTTCTGTAGGAGAGGCTGGGGTTGGAGACATGAGGCTGGGGTTGGAGACATGATACTGTTCTGTAGGAGAGGCTGGGGTTGGAGACATGAGACTGTTCTGTAGGAGAGGCTGGGGTTGGAGACATGAGACTGGGGTTGGAGACATGGTACTGTTCTGTAGGAGAGGCTGGGGTTGGAGACATGATACTGTAGGAGAGGCTGGGGTTGGAGACATGATACTGGAGGAGAGGCTGGGGTTGGAGACATGATACTGGAGGAGAGGCTGGGGTTGGAGACATGATACTGTAGGAGAGGCTGGGGTTGGAGACATGATACTGGAGGAGAGGCTGGGGTTGGAGACATGATACTGTAGGAGAGGCTGGGGTTGGAGAGATGATACTGTAGGAGAGGCTGGGGTTGGAGACATGGTACTGGAGGAGAGGCTGTGGTTGGAGACATGATACTGGAGGAGAGGCTGGGGTTGGAGACATGATACTGGAGGAGAGGCTGGGGTTGGAGACATGATACTGGAGGAGAGGCTGGGGTTGGAGACATGATACTGTAGTAGAGACTGGGGTTGGAGACATGATACTGGAGGAGAGGCTGGGGTTGGAGACATGATACTGTAGGAGAGACTGGGGTTGGAGACATGATACTGGAGGAGAGGCTGGGGTTGGAGAGGCTGGGGTTGGAGACATGATACTGTAGGAGAGGCTGGGGTTGGAGACATGATACTGGAGGAGAGGCTGGGGTTGGAGACATGATACTGGAGGAGAGGCTGGGGTTGGAGACATGATACTGGAGGAGAGGCTGGGGTTGGAGAGGCTGGGGTTGGAGAGGCTGGGGTTGGAGACATGATACTGTAGGAGAGGCTGGGGTTGGTGTAGGAGAGGCTGGGGTTGGAGACATGATACTGTAGTAGAGACTGGGGTTGGAGAGATGATACTGGAGGAGAGGCTGGGGTTGGAGACATGGTACTGTTCTGTAGGAGAGGCTGGGGTTGGAGACATGATACTGTAGGAGAGACTGGGGTTGGAGAGATGATACTGGAGGAGAGGCTGGGGTTGGAGACATGGTACTGTTCTGTAGGAGAGGCTGGGGTTGGAGACATGAGACTGGGGTTGGAGACATGATACTGTTCTGTAGGAGAGGCTGGGGTTGGAGACATGAGACTGGGGTTGGAGACATGATACTGTTCTGTAGGAGAGGCTGGGGTTGGAGACATGAGACTGTTCTGTAGGAGAGGCTGGGGTTGGAGACATGAGACTGGGGTTGGAGACATGGTACTGTTCTGTAGGAGAGGCTGGGGTTGGAGACATGATACTGTTCTGTAGGAGAGGCTGGGGTTGGAGACATGAGACTGGGGTTGGAGACATGGTACTGTTCTGTAGGAGAGGCTGGGGTTGGAGACATGAGACTGGGGTTGGAGACATGATACTGTAGGAGAGGCTGGGGTTGGAGACATGATACTGGAGGAGAGGCTGGGGTTGGAGACATGATACTGGAGGAGAGGCTGGGGTTGGAGAGGGGTTGGAGACATGATACTGTAGGAGAGGCTGGGGTTGGAGACATGATACTGTAGGAGAGGCTGGGGTTGGAGACATGATACTGGAGGAGAGGCTGGGGTTGGAGACATGATACTGGAGGAGAGGCTGGGGTTGGAGACATGATACTGTAGGAGAGGCTGGGGTTGGAGACATGATACTGGAGGAGAGGCTGGGGTTGGAGACATGATACTGTAGTAGAGACTGGGGTTGGAGACATGATACTGGAGGAGAGGCTGGGGTTGGAGACATGTACTGGAGGAGAGACTGGGGTTGGAAACTGTTGGAGACATGATACTGTAGTAGAGACTGGGGTTGGAGACATGATACTGTAGGAGAGGCTGGGGTTGGAGACATGATACTGGAGGAGAGGCTGGGGTTGGAGACATGATACTGGAGGAGAGGCTGGGGTTGGTGTAGGAGAGGCTGGGGTTGGAGACATGATACTGGAGGAGAGGCTGGGGTTGGAGACATGATACTGGAGGAGAGGCTGGGGTTGGAGACATGATACTGTAGGAGAGGCTGGGGTTGGAGACATGATACTGTAGGAGAGACTGGGGTTGGAGAGATGATACTGGAGGAGAGGCTGGGGTTGGAGACATGGTACTGTTCTGTAGGAGAGGCTGGGGTTGGAGACATGATACTGGAGGAGAGGCTGGGGTTGGAGACATGATACTGGAGGAGAGGCTGGGGTTGGAGACATGATACTGGAGGAGAGGCTGGGGTTGGAGACATGATACTGGAGGAGAGGCTGGGGTTGGAGACATGATACTGGAGGAGAGGCTGGGGTTGGAGACATGATACTGTAGGAGAGGCTGGGGTTGGAGAGATGATACTGGAGGAGAGGCTGGGGTTGGAGACATGATACTGGAGGAGAGGCTGGGGTTGGAGACATGATACTGTACTGGAGGAGAGGCTGGGGTTGTCCTGTCTTGGAGGACCAACGCACAGTCCTGTCTTGGAGGACCAATGCACAGTCCTGTCTTGGAGGACCAACGCACAGTCCTGTCTTGGAGGACCAATGCACAGTCCTGTCTTGGAGGACCAATGCACAGTCCTGTCTTGGAGGACCAATGCACAGTCCTGTCTTGGAGGACCAATGCACAGTCCTGTCTTGGAGGACCAATGCACAGTCCTGTCTTGGAGGACCAACGCACAGTCCTGTCTTGGGAAATATTTGATAATGCCCATGATGTATCTACAGTGTGGAGAACAAGTATTTGATACACTGCCGATTTTGCAGGTTTTCCTACTTACAAAGCATGTAGAGGACTCCTCTGAGGAGCCTCCACTGGTGTGTGTGTTGTAAGACACGGCTGCCTGACTTTCCAAAGGTCTTATTCTGTGAGTTAGGTGGATGAATACGACTACATGTTTGCCCTTCAGAACAACCTGTATATTACATTAATACAATGTGATTGATTGATTTTACATTTTAGTCATTTAGCAGACGCTCTTATCCAGAGCGACTTATAGGAGCAATTATGGTTAGGTGTTGGCTCTGGGATTCGAACCAGTGACCTTTCGGTTACTGGCCCACCTCTCTTAACCGCTAGACGACCTGCCGTTTTGATATCTGGTCGGCTTCTAACCTTCTGCCCTCTCTCTACCCTCTGTCCAGGAGTTCTTTGATCATGCGAAGAAGCTGTGGGATGACGAGGGAGTTAAGGCGTGCTTCGAGAGATCCAACGAGTACCAGCTCATCGACTGTGCACAATAGTAAGTTCGATCTCCATCATAATCTACCTCCCATCCTCCACCTACTGCTATCAGCTGGTTGTGGGAGCTGTTCCGAATGTTAAGCCTAGCTATCAGCTGGTTGTGGGAGCTGTTCCGAAAGTTAAGCCTAGCTATCAGCTGGTTGTTGGAGCTGTTCCGAAAGTTAAGCCTAGCTATCAGCTGGTTGTGGGAGCTGTTCCCTAAATTTAAGCATAGCTATCAGCTGGTTGTGGGAGCTGTTCCCTAAATTTAAGCATAGCTATCAGCTGGTTGTGGGAGCTGTTCCGAAAGTTAAGCCTAGCTATCAGCTGGTTGTGGGAGCTGTTCCTAAATTTAAGCATAGCTATCAGCTGGTTGTGGGAGCTGTTCCGAATGTTAAGCCTAGCTATCAGCTGGTTGTGGGAGCTGTTCTGAAAGTTAAGCATAGCTATCAGCTGGTTGTGGGAGCTGTTCCGAAAGTTAAGCCTAGCTATCAGCTGGTTGTGGGAGCTGTTCCTAATGTTAAGCCTAGCTATCAGCTGGTTGTGGGAGCTGTTCCGAAAGTTAACTGTCTGCACAAACGTTGTATCAGAAAGCTTTAGGCCTCCCTTTCCTTTAATCGGGTGAACAAGGAAGCTGCTTTGTTGTTGGAACATTTCAACCAGTGTGGTGCTTGGTGATTTGAGTTGCTATAGCTTTGCATTGCAGTGTTTTGTGTTGAATCAGTGAGTCATATTGCTAAAACACTTCCCTTGTTAGCTTTGCCTCTGTAAGCCGTGTCCTCTCTGGGTAGTGTATTTTAAGCTGCACAGATTGGAACCATGATGTGAATATCTGATACAGATGTATGTTTGTTGCGCCCTAGAGAGAAACACACTTCACCTGCCTTGACTCAGTAACCCGTAGGGCCTAGGTGGAGAGATACTGTGTACTTTAGTTAGTCACACAGGGTGTGTCCCAAAATGTCACCCTATTTAGTGCACTTCTTTTGAACAGAGCCCTATGAGCCATGGTCAAAAGTAGTGCACTAAATAGGAAATAGGGTGCCATTTCAGACAGCAATAGACTATTCAGTCAGTCATATTAGTCTCTTTGTTATTCATGAAACTCTTAAATTATGCCTAACTAGGTGTGAAAATAGGGCTTTTTTTTGTGACAATTCTTGACAAATGCTCAATTGATTTACAGAGCCTCAGTACCATTACTAAGGAAGTCCTAACTCGTTAAAATTACTTTAAAGGGGAATTTAGCTTTTTTACAACCAAATCTCAGTTTTTGATGTAAATGGCATGCTATAGAAGGGTCCAGACACTTATTTTTGCGATATTTTTTTTATTTTTATGTAGTTCTGTCCTTGAGCTGTTCTTGTCTATTAATTACATTTTAGTCATTTAGCAGACGCTCTTATCCAGAGCCACTTACAGTTAGTGAGTGCATACATTATTATTATTATTTTTCATACCCCATGGGAATCGAACCCACAACCCTGGCGTTGCAAACGCCATGCTCTACCAACTGAGCTACATTCTTGCCGGCCATTCCCTCCCCTACCCTGGACGACGCTGGGCCAATTGTGCGCCGCCTCATGGGTCTCCCGGTCGCGGCCGGCTACGACAGAGCCTGGATTCGAACCAGGATCTCTAGTGGCACAGCTAGCACTGCGATGCGGAGCCTTAGACCACTGCGCCACTCGGGAGGTATTAATGTTCTGTAGTATGTCATGTTTCATGTTTCGCGTGGACCCCAGGAAGAGTAGCTGCTGCTTTTGCAACAGCTAATGGGGATCCTAATAAAATACCAAATGCCAAGGCGCATTGAAGTTGTTCTTGCGGCTCGAAGTGGCCCAACGCCCAATTAAGACGCTATGTTGGTGTTTCCTTTTATTTTGGAAGTTAGCTGTAGCAGCAGGCTACACGGAGAACGGAACAGCTGGGTAGGGGAAACGGCTCGCACAAAATAGAAAATAAAGTTGCGGATAAAGTTCGGAATGACACAATTTCGTGTGGTCAACATCTAAAGACCTGAGAGATTTTACGTCTCTAAAAGGACGTATTTGTTTTGTGTTTTTGGAGCATTTGTACATGTTTTTTCAGAGCCTCCGTACTGCACAACCAGGATGAGGAAGTTAATCTCTGGTTGGGGTACGTTTCTCAAAAAAGTGACTGGACCCCTCACCCTTTTATAACATCCCATTTACATTTAAAAAAAAGATTTGGTTGTAAAAAAAAAAGAAAAAGAAGCAAACTTCTTCTTTAACATTACTAAGGAAGCGATTGTACTGACTCCTTAACATTACTAAGGAAGCGATTGTACTGACTCCTTAACATTACTAAGGAAGTGATTGTACTGACTCCTTAACATTACTAAGGAAGTGATTGTACTGACTCCTTAACATTACTAAGGAAGTGATTGTACTGACTCCTTAACATTACTAAGGAAGTGATTGTACTGACTCCTTAACATTACTAAGGAAGTGATTGTACTGACTCCTTAACATTACTAAGGAAGTGATTGTACTGACTCCTTAACATTACTAAGGAAGTGATTGTACTGACTCCTTAACATTACTAAGGAAGTGATTGTACTGACTCCTTAACATTACTAAGGAAGTGATTGTACTGACATCATTATAGCAACATGGCTAACACACACACACACACACACACACACACACACACACACACACACACACACACACACACACACACACACACACACACACAGCTGCAGGTATGGAGCTAATGGCTCGCTAACCCACAGTGTCACCCTGCCCTCAATGTTAGGCTAATGTTATTTTTCAGCATAGGCCCATAGGCTACCCAAGTCCTAGGTTGCAACGTGTTGTACGGTAATGTTGGTCAGATAAAGGAAATTAGCCAGATTTTTTAAGGAAATGGCTCCACCTGCGAAGGGTTGTGTTGTACGGTTGGTTAGCTGTAGGTTAGCTGTAGCGACCTGGCTACTAGCTGTAGGTTAGCTGTAGCGACCTGGCTACTAGCTGTAGGTTAGCTGTAGCGACCTGGCTACTATCTGTAGGTTAGCTGTAGGTTAGCTGTAGCGACCTGGCTACTAGCTATAGGTTAGCTGTAGCGACCTGGCTACTAGCTGTAGGTTAGCTGTAGCGACCTGGCTACTAGCTGTAGGTTAGCTGTAGCGACCTGGCTACTATCTGTAGGTTAGCTGTAGGTTAGCTGTAGCGACCTG
The DNA here is from genome assembly GCF_020615455.1 of Coregonus clupeaformis. Taxonomy (NCBI): domain Eukaryota; kingdom Metazoa; phylum Chordata; class Actinopteri; order Salmoniformes; family Salmonidae; genus Coregonus; species Coregonus clupeaformis. The sequence goes on along the minus strand of NC_059212.1, from coordinate 46,225,743 downwards.
GCTACTAGCTATAGGTTAGCTGTAGCGACCTGGCTACTAGCTGTAGGTTAGCTGTAGCGACCTGGCTACTAGCTATAGGTTAGCTATAGGTTAGCTGTAGGTTAGCTGTAGCGACCTGGCTACTAGCCTAAAGGGAAGCAGGTCTAGTACATATTCTACCTAACTCACTGTTTACTCTGTTGCACTGGGTTGGGTTGTAGAGGCTGTTAAAGGAAGATATTCAGGCTGAGTCACTGCTAACTCTGTTTCCTCTCTGACTCACTCAGTCACTCCTCTGGTGCTCAGCGGAGCGCTGTCAAATATGGACTAAATGGAACCACGATGACGGGCTGCAGAAGCTGTAGGAAGTTGAAGTTGCTAATAGGTCTAGGCCAAGCGTGGGCCTAGCTGTTATGTGTCCTAAAAATACTTCCGTTAGCTCCCCAAAGGACTTTATAGCCTTTAGCTCAGCAGACTAAGACTAAGTCTTGTGGCCCACAGGAAACCCAGGTCCAAACCCAGTCAGTCTCTCTCTCACACACACACACGAGCCACGGATCGGTTACCATCTGACTAAACGGTATTGGAGCATCGGATCTCGGACCAACAGGCTCCGAGACAGCTTCTACCACCAGGCCATCAGACTGTTGAACAACTAACCCTAGCTGTCTCCCTGCTCAGACCTGCACCTCTGAGAATATCTGCACCTTTGAGAATATCTGCACCTCTGAGAATATCTGCACCTCTGAGAATATCTGCACCTCTGAGAATATCTGCACCTCTGAGAATATCTGCACCTCTGAGACTGTCACCGACTCTCTACACATCCAACCCTTACACACACATAAACACACACACACACACATAAACACACACACATAAACACACAACCACACATTAACAACCACACAACCACACATAAAACAAACACACAACCACACATAAAACAAACACACAACCACACATAAACACACAACCACATATATATTGGTAACAGTCATACTTGACATAGCACATTCATAATTTATACTGTATATCCTATTGTATACATTGCATTTGGAAAGTATTCAGACCCCTTGACTTTTTCCACATTTTGTTACGTTACAGCCGTATTATTTTTAGTCATTTAGCAGACGCTCTTATCCAGAGCGACTTACAGTTTAGTGAGTGCATACATTTCCATACTGGCCCCCCGTGGGAATCGAACCCACAACCCTGGCGTTGCAAACGCCATGCTCTACCAACTGATGTATTAAATAATTTTTTCCCCCTCATCAATCTACACACAATACCCTATAATGACAGTGAAAACAGGTTTTTAAAATATTTGTGTTTAGGTATACAGTGAGGGGAAAAAAGTAATTGATCCCCTGCTGATTTTGTACGTTTGCCCACTGACAAAGACATGATCAGTCTATAATTTTAATGGTAGGTTTATTTGAACAGTGAGAGACAGAATAACAACAAAAACATCCAGAAAAACGCATGTCAAAAATGTTATAAATTGATTTGCATTTTAATGAGGGAAATAAGTATTTGACCCCTCTGCAAAACATTACTTAGTACTTGGTGGCAAAACCCTTGTTGGCAATCACAGAGGTCAGACGTTTCTTGTAGTTGGCCACCAGGTTTGCACACATCTCAGGAGTTGTCCCACTCCTCTTTGCAGATCTTCTCCAAGTCATTAAGGTTTCGAGGCTGACGTTTGGCAACTCGAACCTTCAGCTCCCTCCACAGATTTTCTATGGGATTAAGGTCTGGAGACTGGCTAGGCCACTCCAGGATCCAGTTGCAGAGGCAGGTGTTCAGTCCCAGGGTCCTGTGCTTAGTGATGAGCTTGGAGTGCACTATGGTGTTGAACTATGGTGGGTCCAGGGTGTCTGGGATGATGGTGTTGATGTGAGCCATGACCAGTCTTTCAAAGCACTTCATGGCTACAGATGTGAGTGCTACGGGTCGGTAGTCATTTAGGTTGGTTACCTTAGTGTTCTTGGGCACAGGGACTATAGTGGTCTGCTTGAAACATGTTGGTATTACAGACTCAGACGGGGAGAGGTTGAAAATGTCAGTGAAGACACTTGCCAGTTGTTCAGCGCATGCTCTGAGTACACGTCCTGGTAATCCGTCTGGCCCCGCGGCCTTGTGAATGTTGACCTGTTTACACAGTCGACCTCACATATCAGTTTATTACCTTCCTCTAATGACTTATTTTTTTATTGACTTTTGATTGTTATTGATATTGTACTGCATTGAGGGAGCTGGCACGCAAGCGTTTCACTGCATCTTTTATACCTGCTGTAAACTGTGTACGTGAAGATTGACATTGGATTAGATTTTGACACACACACACACCGTAATACATCAATTTGGTCCTGCCTGCTCCCAGTACAGGTAACTACAGGCAGCAAGAAGGTTCTGCCTGCTCCCAGTACAGGTAACTACAGGCAGCAAGAAGGACGAAGCTGGGACTGTGTGTGTGTGTTTACTGTGTGTGTGTTTACTGTGTGTGTGTTTACTGTGTGTGTGTGTTGCGTGCCAGACTGCATACCCTCTCCCTCACTTCCCCTTGCTTTGGCCCAGTGGTCTAAGGCACTGCATCGCAGTGCTAGCTGTGCCACTAGAGATCCTGGTTCGAGTCCAGGCTCTGTCGCAGCCGGCCGCGACCGGGAGACCCATGGGGCGGCGCACAATTGGTCCAGCGTCGTCCAAGGTAGGGGAGGGTTTGGCCGGCAGGGATGTGGGTTCGTTTCCCACGGGGGGCCAGTATGAAAAACAAAAAACAAAAAAGAAAACATGTATGTATTCACTAACTGTAAGTCGCTCTGGATAAGAGCGTCTGCTAAATGACTAAAATGTAAAATGTAAAAAATGTATGAACTCCATGTGAACCCACGGAGGAAATGTCTGAAGATACCATGTCCTACAGCAGGCCCGGTGTGTGTTTACGGTGGGCCACGTACCGCTCCCCTAGTGCAGTGTTTCAGTACATATTGCTGTTGTGGACCCGGTGTGTGTTTACGGTGGGCCACGTACCGCTCCCCTAGTGCAGTGTTTCAGTACATATTGCTGTTGTGGACCCGGTGTGTGTTTACGGTGGGCCACGTACCGCTCCCCCTAGTGCAGTGTTTCAGTACATATTGCTGTTGTGGACCCGGTGTGTGTTTACGGTGGGCCACGTACCGCTCCCCTAGTGCAGTGTTTCAGTACATATTGCTGTTGTGGACCCGGTGTGTGTTTACGGTGGGCCACGTGACCGCTCCCCTAGTGCAGTGTTTCAGTACATATTGCTGTTGTGGACCCGGTGTGTGTTTACGGTGGGCCACGTACCGCTCCCCTAGTGCAGTGTTTCAGTACATATTGCTGTTGTGGACCCGGTGTGTGTTTACGGTGGGCCACGTACCGCTCCCCTAGTGCAGTGTTTCAGTACATATTGCTGTTGTGGACCCGGTGTGTGTTTACGGTGGGCCACGTACCGCTCCCCTAGTGCAGTGTTTCAGTACATATTGCTGTTGTGGACCCGGTGTGTGTTTACGGTGGGCCACGTACCGCTCCCCTAGTGCAGTGTTTCAGTACATATTGCTGTTGTGGACCCGGACAAGCACATCTGATCCTTATTGTCAACTAATCATCAAGCCGTTGACACGTTGAATCAGGTGTTTTTGTACGGGGCTACAACAAAAGTGCGTGCTGTTGCAAAAGTGCGTGCTGTTGGGGGTACTGTAATACCGGAGTTGGGCTATTGGGGATACTGGAGGACCGGAGTTGGGCTATTGGGGATACTGGAGGACCGGAGTTGGGCTATTGGGGATACTGGAGGACCGGAGTTGGGCTGGTGGGGGTACTGGAGTTGGGAAACAGCCCTAGTGTATGTTATGACCACTTACTCCAAGCACAGCTTTTGAATGTTTTTCCATTCAGGAAGTTTTCTATTCCAGCTCCATGTATCACCTTTTATACTTGAAGTCTCTTCTCTGTTGGTCAGTTGGTAGAGCATGGTGCCACTTAACTCAAAGATGTCCAATCACCATTCAGTTGTCCATGTAAGCCAATCATGTATAGCTTCTCGTTCTTTGGAAGAAGAAGGACACAGACAATAGCGTCTCACCCCTCCATCTTTGAATTATGGATGACGTGAAAACAAAAAATAAAGCAAGCTGGTTGGCTGGAGCGACCAACAACAACCCTGATCGAAAAAAGTCGGGGCAAATTTCACTTTTCAAATGACAAGGTAAGATCCGAGAGTAATTAATGATATTGTTGCATGCTAATATTTGCCTATTTAACTAACCGACAGCCATTGTCATCGACAATTTACCAGCAAGATAGATCGATAGCCAGGAGTTGCGGTGATAGCCAGCTAGCTAGCTAGCCAATGTTAGGTACCAACTAGCTAGCTAAGGTACCAGCTAGCTAAGGTTGTTTTTTCACTTCTATGAAGTTGCTATATCTAGCTAATGAGTTCGCTAGTTAGACAGTAGCACTTTAAGTTAGTTAGCTAGCTAGTTGATTTGTCGTGACACAAGTTGAAGCTAGAAAACGTTTTTTGGGTGACACACTGACAGCTGTCAGATGTAATCGAAATCTGCATTAATTTTGACATGACAAGTTAAAATATCAAGCCAGCTAAAACTGTAGTTGAAACCTATACATACAGCTGTAGAAGCAACTGACTGTGGCCATCGTTTGCTTCGATATCCAGGGGACAAACGTGTATCTTGTTATAAACATGTGTAGCCATAGCTATCAATAATGTATTTAATAATAAATATATAATGTAATATATTATTGATGGTAATTAAAATCAGTCCCATGATATAGCCTCACATAGCTGATATAGTCTAAGTTGACTCATCTGCCATTATGCTTGATTAGCCTAATTGCTTGACTACTGACTAATTTCCCAATCACACCCTGTATTCCTGTAGGCTGACCGTGTTAGCCTAGTTTCCCCAATCACACCCTGTATTCCTGTAGGCTGACCGTGTTAGCCTAGTTTCCCCAATCACACCCTGTATTCCTGTAGGCTGACCGTGTTAGCCTAGTTTCCCAATCACACCCTGTATTCCTGTAGGCTGACCGTGTTAGCCTAGTTTCCCCAATCACACCCTGTATTCCTGTAGGCTGACCGTGTTAGCCTAGTTTCCCCAATCACACCCTGTATTCCTGTAGGCTGACCGTGTTAGCCTAGTTTCCCAATCACACCCTGTATTCCTGTAGGCTGACCGTGTTAGCCTAGTTTCCCCAATCACACCCTGTATTCCTGTAGGCTGACCGTGTTAGCCTAGTTTTCCCAATCACACCCTGTATTCCTGTAGGCTGACGGTGTTAGCCTAGTTTCCCAATCACACCCTGTATTCCTGTAGGCTGACCGTGTTAGCCTAGTTTCCCCAATCACACCCTGTATTCCTGTAGGCTGACCGTGTTAGCCTAGTTTCCCCAATCACACCCTGTATTCCTGTAGGCTGACCGTGTTAGCCTAGTTTCCCCAATCACACCCTGTATTCCTGTAGGCTGACCGTATTAGCCTAGTTTCCCAATCACACCCTGTATTCCTGTAGGCTGACCGTGTTAGCCTAGTTTCCCCAATCACACCCTGTATTCCTGCTTATTGTTCTCGACATGTCAGCTGAGACGCCAATCCCTCTCACAGGTGTGCTGTAAGACAGTAGAAAGTGCATTGTCTTGGATTCTCTCTCTCTTACCACTCCATATCTTCTACCTCTGTAGGACCAGAGGCAGACTAATGATAACGATGGTGTACTGAAAAAGTTCTGTCCATCTCACCTGTTGTCCAGTTAGTCCAAAACAAACATGACCTGCTTATTGTACCCTACAGTGATGACGGCACAGGTAAAACACAAGGAGTCAAAACAATTTTATTCACTTTAATTCGTTGCTCTGACTTTTTACTCTTAACTTTTCCCATGTCTGTCCTTCCCATCAGTGACCATGTCTGTCTGTCTTTTCAGAACTCTGACGGTGCAGATTGCCACAGCAGATACAAGGGTCATAGGGTCATAGGGTCATAGGTGCCAGGGAGAGGTGATGTCCTGAAAAGAGACTTGCAGCAAGATGGCAACAAACTGGAAGTCCACGTGAGATGACATCTGCACTGTCTGTGAATCATTATTACAAATTATTACAGATTTTCTAGAGGGACGATCCAGGAGGAATAACATTGCTGCGGATGGCATATCAGACAGAAAAGCTACACAGATGGATCATAGGAAGATTGAGGTGGTCTGGAAAACCTGTAAACAGCCCAGGTGACAGACCCATGTCGATAGTAGTAGAGTTCCTAAGGTTCAAGGACAAGATGGTTGTTCTGGAGAGAGCCAAGAACTTGAGAGGAACCAACATCTTCCTCAACGAGGACTTCTCTGAAGCTGTGCGCCAGAAGCGGAAAAAACGTATCTCAGCTATGAAAGCTGCCAGAGAGCGTGAGGACGTTGGTTACATCCGCGACGACAAGCTCCTTGTCCTCCCAAAAGCCTGGGAGGAGAGAGATAGCCAAGCTCCCGGGTCAGTAGCTTTAGCACACACACACACTGACACACTCTCACACACACACACACTCACACACACACAGACACACACACACACTGACACACACACTGACACACACTGACACACACAAACTGACACACACACACTCACACAGACACACATACACACACACACATACTGACACACACAAACTGACACACACACACACTGACACACACACTGACACACACTGACACACACACACACACACACTGACACACACACACACTGACACGCACAAACTGACACAAGTGCCTGATTGACTGAAAATGATCCTAATCGATAATCAGGTAATTTGTCATTTTCAATGTTTAGTAATGTTTTGAGTCTGTTTAAAAAAAAAAATAGATATGTCTGTTTTATATATGATATAATATTTAACAGATTGCATTTTGCACCCCCCTACCCCAGTCGCCTCAAGATCAATAGTTTTGACCGCTCTAAAGGTTTGCTCCGCCACTGTTTTGGTTCAGTGCAGTTAGAAAGCATTACTGGCGCACCTGCAAAAAGAAAATGTGTTTCATCTATTTGTTGTTACATATCATTTAAGGGGCGTGCACCACGACCAAATGCATTGTCATTCCCCTTCGCCTGTCAGAACCATGATGAAGCACATCTGTTTAGGCTTCTCTGTAGTCTAGACACTGGGTAGCCTTCCGTCAGCCCACCAAAGGACACTGGGTAGCCTTCCGTCAGCCCACCAAAGGACACTGGGTAGCAGTCCGTCAGCCCACCAAAGGACACTGGGTAGCCTTCCGTCAGCCCACCAAAGGACACTGGGTAGCCTTCCGTCAGCCCACCAAAGGACACTGGGTAGCCTTCCGTCAGCCCACCAAAGGACACTGGGTAGCCTTCCGTCAGCCCACCAAAGGACACTGGGTAGCCTTCCGTCAGCCCACCAAAGGACACTGGGTAGCCTTCCGTCAGCCCACCAAAGGACACTGGGTAGCCTTCCGTCAGCCCACCAAAGGACACTGGGTAGCCTTCCGTCAGCCCACCAAAGGACACTGGGTAGCCTTCCGTCAGCCCACCAAAGGACACTGGGTAGCCTTCCGTCAGCCCACCAAAGGACACTGGGTAGCAGTCCGTCAGCCCACCAAAGGACACTGGGTAGCCTTCCGTCAGCCCACCAAAGGACACTGGGTAGCAGTCCGTCAGCCCACTAAAGGACACTGGGTAGCAGTCCGTCAGCCCACCAAAGGACACTGGGTAGCCTTCCGTCAGCCCACCAAAGGACACTGGGTAGCAGTCCGTCAGCCCACTAAAGGACACTGGTTAGCCTTCCGTCAGCCCACCAAAGGACACTGGGTAGCCTTCCGTCAGCCCACCAAAGGACACTGGGTAGCCTTCCGTCAGCCCACCAAAGGACACTGGGTAGCCTTCCGTCAGCCCACCAAAGGACACTGGGTAGCCTTCCGTCAGCCCACCAAAGGACACTGGGTAGCCTTCCGTCAGCCCACCAAAGGACACTGGGTAGCCTTCCGTCAGCCCACCAAAGGACACTGGGTAGCCTTCCGTCAGCCCACCAAAGGACACTGGGTAGCCTTCCGTCAGCCCACCAAAGGACACTGGGTAGCCTTCCGTCAGCCCACCAAAGGACACTGGGTAGCCTTCCGTCAGCCCACCAAAGGACACTGGGTAGCCTTCCGTCAGCCCACCAAAGGACACTGGGTAGCCTTCCGTCAGCCCACCAAAGGACACTGGGTAGCCTTCCGTCAGCCCACCAAAGGACACTGGGTAGCCTTCCGTCAGCCCACCAAAGGACACTGGGTAGCCTTCCGTCAGCCCACCAAAGGGACACTGGGTAGCCTTCCGTCAGCCCACCAAAGGACACTGGGTAGCAGTCCGTCAGCCCACCAAAGGACACTGCGTAGCCTTCCGTCAGCCCACCAAAGGACACTGGGTAGCCTTCCGTCAGCCCACCAAAGGACACTGGGTAGCCTTCCGTCAGCCCACCAAAGGACACTGGGTAGCCTTCCGTCAGCCCACCAAAGGACACTGGGTAGCCTTCCGTCAGCCCACCAAAGGACACTGGGTAGCCTTCCGTCAGCCCACCAAAGGACACTGGGTAGCCTTCCGTCAGCCCACCAAAGGACACTGGGTAGCCTTCCGTCAGCCCACCAAAGGACACTGGGTAGCCTTCCGTCAGCCCACCAAAGGACACTGGGTAGCCTTCCGTCAGCCCACCAAAGGACACTGGGTAGCCTTCCGTCAGCCCACCAAAGGACACTGGGTAGCCTTCCGTCAGCCCACCAAAGGACACTGGGTAGCCTTCCGTCAGCCCACCAAAGGACACTGGGTAGCAGTCCGTCAGCCCACCAAAGGACACTGGGTAGCCTTCCGTCAGCCCACCAAAGGACACTGGGTAGCCTTCCGTCAGCCCACCAAAGGACACTGGGTAGCCTTCCGTCAGCCCACCAAAGGACACTGGGTAGCCGTCCGTCAGCCCACCAAAGGACACTGGGTAGCAGTCCGTCAGCCCACCAAAGGACACTGGGTAGCCTTCCGTCAGCCCACCAAAGGACACTGGGTAGCCTTCCGTCAGCCCACCAAAGGACACTGGGTAGCCTTCCGTCAGCCCACCAAAGGACACTGGGTAGCCTTCCGTCAGCCCACCAAAGGACACTGGGTAGCCTTCCGTCAGCCCACCAAAGGACACTGGGTAGCCTTCCGTCAGCCCACCAAAGGACACTGGGTAGCAGTCCGTCAGCCCACCAAAGGACACTGGGTAGCAGTCCGTCAGCCCACCAAAGGACACTGGGTAGCCTTCCGTCAGCCCACCAAAGGACACTGGGTAGCCTTCCGTCAGCCCACCAAAGGACACTGGGTAGCCTTCCGTCAGCCCACCAAAGGACACTGGGTAGCCTTCCGTCAGCCCACCAAAGGACACTGGGTAGCCTTCCGTCAGCCCACCAAAGGACACTGGGTAGCCTTCCGTCAGCCCACCAAAGGACACTGGGTAGCCTTCCGTCAGCCCACCAAAGGACACTGGGTAGCAGTCCGTCAGCCCACCAAAGGACACTGGGTAGCCTTCCGTCAGCCCACCAAAGGACACTGGGTAGCAGTCCGTCAGCCCACCAAAGGACACTGGGTAGCCTTCCGTCAGCCCACCAAAGGACACTGGGTAGCCTTCCGTCAGCCCACCAAAGGACACTGGGTAGCCTTCCGTCAGCCCACCAAAGGACACTGGGTAGCCTTCCGTCAGCCCACCAAAGGACACTGGGTAGCCTTCCGTCAGCCCACCAAAGGACACTGGGTAGCCTTCCGTCAGCCCACCAAAGGACACTGGGTAGCAGTCCGTCAGCCCACTAAAGGACACTGGGTAGCCTTCCGTCAGCCCACCAAAGGACACTGGGTAGCCTTCCGTCAGCCCACCAAAGGACACTGGGTAGCAGTCCGTCAGCCCACCAAAGGACACTGGGTAGCCTTCCGTCAGCCCACCAAAGGACACTGGGTAGCCTTCCGTCAGCCCACTAAAGGTTGCACCTTAGCAAAACTGCATGTCCGGTAGCTCGCGGGCTGCTAATGAGTTAGCCCGTAAGTAGATACTGAGAAATAATCAGTAGGCCTAATATTTCATAATTCAATCTGTGAATGTCCCCCCCGCTGTTTACAGGCATTTAACACCCTTCTGCATTTTGCCATCTGTTTCCCAACATCAATCAGTTAAATCACATTGTTAAAATGTTTTCATTACAAAAGCAACAGTCCTGGCTGAGCCCCATACGCCAGCGCACTATAGCCGCGTCGCAGTTACAATGAGTGCAGTTACATGCACACAATAATGCGATTCTTGTTGATGGTCAGATTAATATAATAGTTCAATTAAAACGTTTACGTGCTTTGCAAGAAGAACGATTCCCCTAATAGTCCTGTTTACATGGACACATCTGAAATCAGGCTCCCTGACGGCACTCTGAAATGTAGCGAACATGTTATTTTTGGGAAACCTTTTTGATTCTGAGTTCGGACATAAAAACGTTTTTGTATGTGAAGACTACTCGTAAGACGCAATCATCCAGTTGTTTCCGAACACACTTCATTCGCGCTAAAGAGAGAGGCTGGCTCGGCTGGTGCTACCAACATGTGCAGGGTGGGTAAGTAATATTGACCAAATAAGCCATTTCTACCCACGTTGCATCAAATATGTATGCTGCTGAGAGAAGTTAATTTTAAACATTTTCATGGTGACAGAGCTTCAAACAATGGCGCCAAAAAAAGTCCACGTCGGAGGAAAAGTGGAACGGTCAAGTAGTGTGCTTGCTGAGACTACACTTTTCTTATTCTTCATACTTTTCATGATTGTTGTTTCTTCACAATTTGTTGTTGTGTAGCCTACGCACTGTGGTGTGTTGTTTAAACAGAATGACACTTAAAAAAATATATATATTATAGTATGATGTAACTGCAGGCTACATATTTGTTCAAATGTAAAACCCATTTATTTTATTTTATCTTAAAAAGGCCAGATTCTCAAGGTAGGCTAGAGTAAAATGATTTTTGAAAATGTTTTGGTTTTAAGAACCAAAACACAATTAGATTGTCTGTTCTATATGTAGCCTATATGTAGCCTATATGTAGCCTATTTGAGTAACTCTCTTAAAGGTTGGAGACGCCTGACCTAGCCAAAACTGTTCAAATATTACCCATATTACCTGAGCTACATTTTTTATTATTTTTATTGCAGATTTTGGGCCGCAAGTTATGCATATAATGTATATAGCTGAAAAAAAAACAAAAAACAAAAACATTTGGTGATGATAATTATAAATTAATAATATATATGCAATATTGTTTTTATGTGAACAGAATCTTTGACCAAATTGAAATACTAAACTAGTTTTTATTTAAGTTGACAGTTGATGTTCAATGCCCTTATTGATAACACTGGCATATTGAGAAAGAACATTTAAGACGAATCAAAATTCACATTGGTTAATTGTACTACATTATTGTGATCGCATTATTTGTGACAAAAAAATAAAAATAATTTGATGTGCAATTTAACAATGCTTTTTCTTAACCTACCAAGTACAAAATTGAAATTTTTATTGGGTAAAACAATGTTATTCCTCCCATTTTAGTTTGTCATTGGCATGCGCTATATCCTGGCCACATTCTTAACAGTTTGGCCCGTCAATCGATCAATGTGGGTGGGATTGTCAGGGTAAGGGGCGGGATGTTAGTGAGAGTCACAGAGTTGGTAGGGTTTCATACCTGTCAATCACTTATTGGGGGTGGGATTTTCAGGGAAAGGAGTAGATTAGTAATGTAGTCATTAAAACACGTTTTCAATACAATTTATTGTGGCAAAGAAAAATAGTTGTGTTCATAAATACGGATTCCCCCTGTTAAGAAACAACTTCTGTGTGAGGTCCTCCCCTTCTGTTTCTCCCCTTCTGTTTCTCCCCCTTCTGTTTCTCCCCTCCTGTTTCTCCCCTTCTGTTTCTCCCTTTCTGTTTCTCCCCCTCTGTTTCTCCCCCTTCTGTTTCTCCCCTCCTGTTTCTCCCCCTCTGTTTCTCCCCTTCTGTTTCTCCCCCTCTGTTTCTCCCCCTCTGTTTCTCCCCCTTCTGTTTCTCCCCTCCTGTTTCTCCCCCTCTGTTTCTCCCCTTCTGTTTCTCCCCTCCTGTTTCTCCCCCCTCTGTTTCTCCCCTTCTGTTTCTCCCCCTCTGTTTCTCCCCTTCTGTTTCTCCCCTTCTGTTTCTCCCCTTCTGTTTCTCCCCTCCTGTTTCTCCCCCTCTTTCTCTCCCTCCCCCCTTTTTCTCCCCTTCTGTTTCCCCCCCCCGTTTTCTCCCCTTCTGTTTCTCCCCCTCTGTTTCTCCCCCACCATTTCTCCCCCCCTGTTTCTCCCCTTCTATTTCTGGAGGGAGAGATGGAGTGGAGAGGGAGGGATGGAGTGGAGAGGGAGGGAGGGAGGGAGAGATGGAGTGGAGAGGGAGGGGTGGATGGAGTGGGGAGGGAGGGATGGAGTGGAGAGGGGAGGGAGGGAGTGATGGAGTGGGGAGGGAGGGAGTGAGAGGGAGGGATGGAGTGGAGAGGGAGGGATGGATGGAGTGGAGAGGGAGGGAGGGAGTGGAGAGGGAGGGGTGGATGGAGTGGAGAGGAGGGGGTGGATGGAGTGGAGAGGGAGGGAGGGAGTGGAGAGGGAGGGGTGGGTGGAGAGGGAGGGAGGGAGTGGAGAGGGAGGGGTGGGAGTGGAGGGGTGGAGTGGAGAGGGTGGAGTGGAGAGGGAGGGGTGGATGGAGTGGAGAGGGAGGGGTGGATGGAGTGGAGAGGGAGGGAGGGAGTGGAGAGGGAGGGGTGGATGGAGTGGAGAGGGAGGGGTGGATGGAGTGGAGAGGAGGGAGGGAGTGGAGAGGGAGGGGTGGATGGAGTGGAGAGGGAGGGGTGGAGAGGGAGGGGTGGAGTGGAGAGGGAGGGGTGGATGGAGTGGAGAGGGAGGGGTGGATGGAGTGGAGAGGGAGGGAGGGAGTGGAGAGGGAGGGGTGGATGGAGTGGAGAGGGAGGGAGGGAGCGGAGAGGGAGGGGTGGATGGAGTGGAGAGGGAGGGGTGGAGTGAGAGGGAGGGGTGGAGTGGAGAGGGAGGGGTGGATGGAGTGGAGAGGGAGGGGTGGATGGAGTGGAGAGGGAGGGGTGGATGGAGTGGAGAGGGAGGGATGGAGTGGAGAGGGAGGAGTGGAGAGGGAGGGGGTGGATGGAGTGGAGAGGGAGGGATGGAGTGGAGAGGGAGGGGTGGATGGAGAGGGAGGGGTGGATGGAGAGGGAGGGATGGATGGAGTGGAGAGGGAGGGATGGATGGAGTGGAGAGGGAGGGATGGAGTGGAGAGGAGAGGGGTGGATGGAGTGGAGAGGGAGGGATGGAGTGGAGAGGGAGGGGTGGATGGAGTGGAGAGGGAGGGGTGGATGGAGTGGAGAGGGAGGGGTGGATGGAGTGGAGAGGAGGGGTGAGTGGAGAGGGAGGGATGGAGTGGAGAGGAGGGGTGGATGGAGTGGAGAGGGAGGGATGGAGTGGAGAGGGAGGGATGGAGTGGAGAGGGAGGGGTGGAGAGGGAGGGGTGGATGGAGTGGAGAGGGAGGGAGGGATGGAGTGGAGAGGGAGGGATGGAGTGGAGAGGGAGGGATGGAGTGGAGAGGGAGGGGTGGATGGAGTGGAGAGGGAGGGGTGGATGGAGTGGAGAGGGAGGGGTGGATGGAGTGGAGAGGGAGGGATGGAGTGGAGAGGGAGGGATGGAGTGGAGAGGGAGGGGTGGATGGAGTGGAGAGGGAGGGATGGAGTGGAGAGGAGGGATGGAGTGGAGAGGGAGGGGTGGATGGAGTGGAGAGGGAGGGGTGGATGGAGTGGAGAGGAGGGGTGGATGGAGTGGAGAGGGAGGGATGGAGTGGAGAGGGAGGGGTGGAGTGGAGAGGGAGGGGTGGATGGAGTGGAGAGGGAGGGGTGGAGTGGAGAGGGAGGGATGGAGTGGAGAGGGAGGGGTGGAGTGGAGAGGGAGGGGTGGATGGAGTGGAGAGGGAGGGAGGGATGGAGTGGAGAGGAGGGATGGAGTGGAGAGGAGGGGGTGGATGGAGTGGAGAGGGAGAGATGGAGTGGAGAGGGAGGGATGGAGTGGAGAGGGAGGGATGGAGTGGAGAGGGAGGGGTGGATGGAGTGGAGAGGGAGGGATGGAGTGGAGAGGGAGGGATGGGTGGAGAGGGAGGGAGGGATGGAGTGGAGAGGGAGGGATGGAGTGGAGAGGGAGGGGTGGATGGAGTGGAGAGGGAGGGGTGGATGGAGTGGAGAGGGAGGGGTGGAGTGGAGAGGGAGGGATGGAGGGAGTGGAGAGGGAGGGATGGAGTGGAGAGGGAGGGGTGGATGGAGTGGAGAGGGAGGGGTGGATGGAGTGGAGAGGGAGGGAGGGAGTGGAGAGGGAGGGATGGAGTGGGGAAGGAAGGAAGGAAGGAAGGAAGGAGGGAGTGGAGAAGGAAGGAAGGAAGGAAGGAAGGAAGGAAGGAAGGAGTGGAGAAGTAAGGAAGGAAGGAGGGAGGGAGGGAGGGAGGGAGGGAGGGATGGAGTGGAGAAGTAAGGAAGGAAGGAAGGAAGGAAGGAGGGAGTGGAGAAGTAAGGAAGGAAGGAGGGAGGGAGGGAGGGAGGGAGGGAGGGAGGGATGGAATGAGGTAAGAGGTATGGTGATAAAAGGCCTTATTGCTTGATGAACTGGGCGGACACAAGTAATACCCTCAAACAGAACACTTTAATTCTCATTCCCTTGATCTGTCACTTCAAATCTTTATCTCAACCTCTGTTCCCAGGTCAGCTGCCTGGAGCCTCGCCTCCCAATTCTGGCCACCAGTGGTTTAACTGTGGGCCCCCACTGCCGAGAACCCCACAGGGCTCAAGGGCCTGGAAGACATGTGGTACTTATCCTTCTACTCATACAAACTTCAACATATCACTAATATCCCAAACATCCCACTGCAGATACTCTGAGTGTAACAAAACATTAGGAACACCTGCTCTTTCCATGACATAGACTGACCAGGTGAATCCAGGTGAAAGCTATGATCCCTTATTGATGTCACTAGTTAAATCCACTTCAATCAGTGTAGATGAAGGGGAGGAGACAGGTTAAAGAAGGATTTTTAAGCCTTGAGACAATTGAGGCATGGTATTGCAGGCCCCCATTCTCATCGACGGGGCTGTAGTGGAGCGGGTCGAGAGTTTCAAGTTCCTTGGTGTCCACATCACCAACAAACCATCATGGTCCAAACACACCAAGACAGTCGTGAAGAGGGCACAACTCTGCTGGGTTTTTCACGTTCAAGTTTCCCATGTGTATCAATAATGGTCCACCACCCAAAGGACATCCTGTCAACTTGACACAACTGTTGGGAAGCATTGGAGTCAACATGGAGCCAGCATCCCTGTGGAACGCTTTCGACACCTTGTAGAGTCCATGCCCCGACGAATTGAGGCTGTTCTGAGGGCAAAAGGGGGGGTGGAACTCAATATTAGGAAGGTGTCCTTAATGTTTTGTCCACTCAGTGTAGATACTGCATTTTGATGTGACTTGTTGTTCAGGTGATGAAGAAGAACAGGGACGTGATGAAGAGTGTTTTGAGACCAGTGCAACACACAGCTCCTGTGGTTCGTCGTGAGGCAACGAGAAACAGACGACCCCAGAGGAGCACACCATACCCCACCCTCCATGTGTCCTCTCTCTCTCCATGTGATCTCTCTCTCCAGTAGCTACAGTGACGTGTTGAGATTGAACATTCTCTTTCTCACGCTTACTTTTTTTCCCGTCTGTCTGTCTGTCTTTCTCTGTCTGTCTGTCTCTCTGTCTCAGACACATCATGAGGAGTCTGAGGAAGATACTGATCAATTGTGGAGCTCTCCAGATTCCTCTGATGAAAAAGAACGGAGGACCAGACCACGTCCAGCGCAACGTCCTCCTGAGCCAAAGTCCACTGCCAGCCAAACCCCACCCATGCAAAACACTTGATTGGTTTGATAAGTGGCAACTCGTCACTAGTTTCCATATAGCCGTACTCCACCCGTATCTATCTATCTTCCTGAAACAATAACTTTCAGGAGTTTTTTTTTTTTCCTCTGTTTGAATGGAGGCTGTCCTATGTTTGGAGACGGTTATGTCATTCACTCAGAATCCTTGGGCCCCTATGGGCTGTGGGGTGGGTGTTTTCACATTTGTCATTAATAAACATGTTTCTATATTTCATAATTCTTTGAATGACTTTTATTTGTAGGTCAATAATTATTTACTCTTAATAACTAAAATATGTGGCTCTCATAGAGTATTTGGTCATATACAGTATGTGACGTATTTATACTGTCAGGTGATATGCAGTCCACAGGAAACAATAACTGATTGAAGAAAATAATTGCATGAGCAAGGTAACAAGATAACAACACTTCTGTATGTTAGAAGTTATGCCACCACAATCAATGAATTAACTCTGTAACCTTCAGTTCACCAACGGGAATAGTAGCTTTGGGAGTCTATAATGGTTGTTCAAGAGATTGAAGTTCTGGCTGAGGCGGGATTCGAACTTGGGACCTTTGGGTCCACACTTCCTCAAACACAGAAAATAAAAATAATTTTCCTTGTTTTTCAGCATAATAAATAATGACGAATAGACACTTATTTTATGATGAAAACCATTTCCCCTTTTCCTTTCATCAATTTTATTTTTCTCCCCCTTCTTTCTCCCCCCTTAACAGAGTGTTGTTCCCCAGCTTTGGCGCTTGCAACGACAGGATAGTGGGTTCGGTTCCCGGGACCACCTTAGGGTTGGGAACGGTTATTCGATTATCCGAACGGATGTTAGTATTTGATTACATGCTAGAGTATTTGAAAAGGCGGTCGTCTAAAATAAAAGAATCTATGTGACGTTGCTACATACAAGGATAGACCATGACGGTAGACATTTTAATACAACTGTTTTTATGAGTGTGCTCCATAAAAATGACATACCGGTAGCCTACACACCTATAGTGCTTCTCTGTAGCTCAGCTGGTAGAGCATGGCGCTTGTAATGCCAGGGTAGTGGGTTCGATCCCCGGGACCACCCATACGTACAAAATGTATGCGCACATGACTGTAAGTCGCTTTGGATAAAAGCGTCTGCTAAATGGCTTATTATTATTATTATTATTATTATTATTGTTATTATTTTCACACATGTAGCTTGATATTGCAGCACCGACTGTATGTCAGAGGCTCCATCCATTGTAGCAAGTGAAGTGGGAGATTTCTAATCAATGCAAAATGGAATTACAATTACAGAAAAAAGTTGGCTAAATGAGAAGGAGTAGGCTACAGTGATCAACCAACAGGTGGGCTGTTTAATATGAATGGAGTTGTTGTGAACAAGGACGCGGGGAGCGCAGCAAAGTAGCCTCAATTAGCCTTGCTAGCTAGGTAGCTGGCTAACTTATCTGGCTAGTGTAGCTAGCTAGCTTCTTTACGTACATTTGATGCAGTCAAGACAGACACTTCCTGTAGTGGAGGGTGTACGCCGTATACCCACTTATTTATCAGTGGGCATTGCATCCCCAGGATGCGTGTCAAAGTAGTGTAGTGGAGGTATCAATTAATAAGGCTGATGGAACAGAAAGTTTTGCTTGAAATGTTGATAAACTATTATTTCTTCACATTATCAGTGCACCAATGTGCACACTGAGAACGATGGGAATGCTCCTAAATGTGCGGGAAAACACTGTTCTAAAAAGAACGCACATGCGAGCGTCAGGTAGCTTAGTGGGTAAGAGCGTTGTGCCAGTAACCGAAAGGTCGCTGGTTCTAATCCCCGAGCCGACTAGGTGAAAAATCTGTCGATGTGCCCTTGAGCAAGGCACTTAACCCTAATTGCTCATGGATAAGAGCGTCTGCTAAATGATTTAAAATGTAAAATGTAATGTCTCATGGACAGAGATGGAAATATCCGTTAGAAACTTTGAGAGGGGAGGGAGATCTAAAGATGCAACAACTATCATGGGTTGCTAACATGACTAGGATATAATGCCTTTGGCTTCTAGACAATGAAAGAAAGTTGAAAGAAAACCTATAGAACAGGAGAACACAAATATGAGGAAGTCTTTATAAAATAATTGCCTCCACGTTTTCTATGGTGGGATTTTGGCTATAGGCTACTTTGAAACAAGGGAAGACATGCCTCATAATATGTGTTTTCATATTATGAGGCTCGTCCAGGTTTCAAACAATTTAAGGAACAGGAGAAATATAGCGACGCAAATGATAGACCTAACCTTCTGGTAGATGGAAAGGCTTTCCCAAAAACCTTCTCTATTAAATGTTACCCATCTACAAAGTAGCTATTTTAGATATAAGGGCTATTTTACCAAGAAGGAGAGTGAATGAGTGCTGCATCAGATGACCTGGCCTCCACAATCCCCTGACCTCAACCCAATTGAGATGGTTTGGAATGAGTCGGACTGCAGAGTGAAGGAAAAGCAGCCAACAAGTGCTCAGCATATGTGGGAACTCCTTCAAGACTGTTGGAAAAGCATTCCTCATGAAGCTGGTTGAGAGAATGCCAAGAGCGTGCAAAGCTGTCATCAAGGCAAAGGGTGGCTATTTGAAAAATATCAAATATCAAATATATTTTGATTTGTTTAACACTTTTTTGGTTACTACATGATTCCATATGTGTTATTCCATAGTTTTGATGTCTTCACTATTATTCTACAATGTAGAAAATAGTAAAAATAAAGAAAAACCCTTGAATGAGTAGGTGTGTCCAAACTTTGGACTGGTACTTTAGGTGTGTCCAAACCTTTGACTGGTGGTGTATGTGTGTGTGTGTGTATGTGTGTGTGTGTGTGTGTGTGTGTGTATATATATGTGATGGGAAAGTGCATTTGGAAAGTATTCAGACCACTTCCCTTTTTCCAAAAAAAGTCACGTTACAGCCTTATTCTAAAATTGATTAAATAAAAATGTCCCTAATCAATCTACACACAATATATCATAATGACAAAGCGAGAGCAGGTTTTCTGCTAATTTATTAAAAATAAAAACAAATACCTTATTTACATAAGTGTTCAGACCTTTTTCTATGAGACTCAGAATTGAGCTCAGGTGCATCCTGTTTCCATTGGTCATCCTTGAGATGTTTCTACAACTTGATTGGAGTACACCTGTGGTAAATTCAATTGATTGGACATGATTTGGAAAGGCACACACCTGTCTATATAAGGTCCCACAGTTGACAGTGCATGTCAGAGCAAAAACCAAGTCATGAGGTCAAAGGAATTGTCCGTAGAGCTCCGAGACAGGATTGTGCCGAGTGCCAGATCTGGGGAAGGGTACCAAAAAATGTCTACACCATTGAAGGTCCCCAAGAACACAGTGGCCTCCATCATTCTTAAATGGAAGAAGTTTGGAACCGCCAAGACTCTTCCTAGAGCTGGCCGCCTGGCCAAACTGAGCAATCGGAGGAGAAGGGCCTTGGTCAGGATGGTGATCAAGAACCCGATGGTCACTCTGACAGAGCTCCAGAGTTCCTCTGGGGAAATGGGAGAACCTTCCAGAAGGACAACTATCTCTGCAGCGCTCCACCAATCAGGCCTTTATGGTGGAGTGGCCAGATGGAAGCCAATCCTCAGTAAAAGGCACATGACAGCCCGCTTAGAGTTTGCCAAAAGGACCCTAAAGGTTCCCTGGTCTGATGAAACCAAGATTGAACTCTTTGGCCTGATTGCCAAGCGTCATGTCTGGAGGAAACCTGGCACCATCCCTACGGTGAAGCATGGTGGTGGCAGCATCATGCTGTGGGGATGTTTTTCAGCGGCAGGGACTGGGAGACTAGTCAGGATCGAGGGAAAGATGAACGGAGCAAAGTACAGAGAGATCCTTGATGAAAACCTGCTCCAGAGCGCTCAGGACCTCAGACTGGGGTGAAGGTTCACCTTCCAACAGGACAACGACCCTAAGCACACAGCCAAGACAACGCAGGAGTGGGTTCGGGACAAGTCTCTGAATGTCCTTGAGTGGCCCAGCCAGAGCCTGGACTTGAACCCGATCGAACATCTCTGGAGAGACCTGAAAATAGCTGTGCAGCGACGCTCCCCATCCAACCTCACAGAGCTTGAGAGGATCTGCAGAGAAGAATGGGAGAAACTCCCCAAATACAAGGGTGACAAGCTTGTAGCGTCATACCCAAGAAGACTTGATGCTGTAATCGCTGCCAAAGGTGCTTCAAGAGAGTACTGAGTAAAGGGTGATATTTCAGTTTTTTATTTGTAATAAATTAGCAATAATTTCTAAAAACCTGTTTTTGCTTTGTCATTGTGGGGTATTGTGTGTAGAATGATGAGGGGGAAAAAAACAATTGAATCAATTTAGGCTGTAACGTAACAAAATGTGGAAATAGTCAAGGGGTCTGAATGCTTTCCGAAAGCAGTTCTTCTCTCTCTGTTGATTAGGCTTAGACTTACAGTACAGACTTACAGTATGTCTTTGTTCTGCAGATGTCGCTAAGTAAGTTTCACCTCTTGCTGTCTAGATTGACCGTCCAACTGTAAAACTGTATTACCTTTTAATGTGCCATGAACCAAGGTTATTACAGTTTAGAAATATTCGTTTTTAGATTTGATCTGAAATTCAGTTTATTTTCAGACTTGATTTACTAGTTGTTGTTTTTTACTTTTTAAGTTTGATAAAAACATTTCATTTCTACACTGAACAAAAATATCAACGCAACATGTAAAGTGTTGGTCCCATGTTTCATGAGCTGAAATAAAATAACTGAGACATTTTCCATACGCACAAAAAGCTTTTCTCCTTTGCCAAAAAAATCCATCCACCTGACAGGTGTGGCATATCAAGAAGCTGATTAAAAAGCATGATCATTACGTGTGTGGGAAGGCTAGGAGCCTGTCATGACGTTAGCGTTGTCATGACGTTAGCGTTGTCATGACGTTAGCTTTGTCATGACGTTGGCGTTGTCATGACGTTAGCTTTGTCATGCCGTTAGCTTTGTCATGACGTTAGCTGTGAGAGCATCTTGAATAGTCAATTTTCTTCTTCACAAATAAGATTCATTGGCTGATCTGTCACGACTCCAACCGGGTCATCAGGAGGGATCAGCCAATGAAGTTGGAAGTCCCGCCCAGTTGATTAAATAAAAAATGGCGTCAAGTCCTCAATTGTGCTGCCCATGCTAACACAGGCTTTTAGCCACTAGAGGACTTTATACAACCCCAGGGCCAGGAGATAGGTTTGATTAGGTTTAAATTATAAATAAGTCCTAATGTGACTTGGATTTAGAGGATAAGCGCCCAGAAAGTCTGAAATATTAAACATGTATTTCTGACTAACCCCTTCAAATAGGGTTAACAAAAAACAGCTGCAACAACAGCAAAAACACAAGGATTACAACACTTCTTCACAAATCTATCAGTTCACAGCCAGACAGCTTGTGTGTGTTTCTGTTCAACCAAACAAGATTGTCTGGTTTATCTTCAAGAAGACTCTGTGTTCCAGAGAGGTGGTCGTTCGGTTTCTCAAGCCTGATGACGGTTGTCCATAGACAGAGAATATTCTCTCCACGATCGCTTGGGATGCAGGGTCAGAAACCAGATCCAGTGTCACAGGGCACAGCTTTGGATAAACAGTAGGGTTCGGCGGTATCCAGATTTTTATACTGTCTTACCGTTTCTGTACCATACAGTGGTATAAGGTATTACCAGAAGTGCACACAAGGGGCGCTATAAAAACAATTTAGGCAACAGGGATCTTGATCCAGGAAGGGATTGAATATCTATGCTGACCAATAAGCTTGATCTCTACATTTTTGTCATTTAGCAGACGCTCTTATCCAGAGCGATATACAGGAGTAATTAGGGTTAAGTGCCTTGCTCAAGGGCACATCAACAGACCTTTTTTCAACAGATATTTTTTTAATTACAGGAAATTGTCTTAAAAATGCAACATTGTCTCTACACCACCCCCTCTAAAATTGTATTTAAAATTCAATCGCGCTAATGGGCCGGACGCATCCATTGCCACGCCCCCCTCTGCCACGCCCCCCTCTGCCACGCCCACCACCTTAGCCCCTTATTTATCCAGAAACCCCTGTGGTAGTATGGCAGACCATCTGGGTTTCATTGTAACATAGGCCTATTGATTCAGAGGCAGATCCAGTCTTACCTTAATGCATGATAGGCTAGATCCAGTCTTACCTTAATGCATGTTAGGCTAGATCCAGTCTTATCTTAATGCATGTTAGGCTAGATCCAGTCTTATCTTAATGCATGTTAGGCTAGATCCAGTCTTATCTTAATGCATGTTAGGCTAGATCCAGTCTTATCTTAATGTATGTTAGGCTAGATCCAGTCTTACCTTAATGCATGTTAGGCTAGATCCAGTCTTACCTTAATGCATGTTAGGCTAGATCCAGTCTTATCTTAATGCATGTTAGGCTAGATCCAGTCTTATCTTAATGTATGTTAGGCTAGATCCAGTCTTACCTTAATGCATGTTAGGCTAGATCCAGTCTTATCTTAATGCATGTTAGGCTAGATCCAGTCTTATCTTAATGCATGTTAGGCTAGATCCAGTCTTACCTTAATGCATGTTAGGCTAGATCCAGTCTTACCTTAATGCATGTTAGGCTAGATCCAGTCTTATCTTAATGCATGTTAGGCTAGATCCAGTCTTACCTTAATGCATGTTAGGCTAGATCCAGTCTTACCTTAATGCATGTTAGGCTAGATCCAGTCTTACCTTAATGCATGTTAGGCTAGATCCAGTCTTATCTTAATGTATGTTAGGCTAGATCCAGTCTTACCTTAATGCATGTTAGGCTAGATCCAGTCTTACCTTAATGCATGTTAGGCTAGATCCAGTCTTACCTTAATGCATGTTAGGCTAGATCCAGTCTTATCTTAATGCATGTTAGGCTAGATCCAGTCTTATCTTAATGCATGTTAGGCTAGATCCAGTCTTATCTTAATGCATGTTAGGCTAGATCCAGTCTTACCTTAATGCATGTTAGGCTAGATCCAGTCTTACCTTAATGCATGTTAGGCTAGATCCAGTCTTATCTTAATGCATGTTAGGCTAGATCCAGTCTTACCTTAATGCATGTTAGGCTAGATCCAGTCTTATCTTAATGCATGTTAGGCTAGATCCAGTCTTACCTTAATGCATGTTAGGCTAGATCCAGTCTTACCTTAATGCATGTTAGGCTAGATCCAGTCTTACCTTAATGCATGTTAGGCTAGATCCAGTCTTATCTTAATGCATGTTAGGCTAGATCCAGTCTTATCTTAATGCATGTTAGGCTAGATCCAGTCTTATCTTAATGCATGTTAGGCTAGATCCAGTCTTACCTTAATGCATGTTAGGCTAGATCCAGTCTTACCTTAATGCATGTTAGGCTAGATCCAGTCTTATCTTAATGCATGTTAGGCTAGATCCAGTCTTACCTTAATGCATGTTAGGCTAGATCCAGTCTTACCTTAATGCATGTTAGGCTAGATCCAGTCTTATCTTAATGCATGTTAGGCTAGATCCAGTCTTACCTTAATGCATGTTAGGCTAGATCCAGTCTTACCTTAATGCATGTTAGGCTAGATCCAGTCTTATCTTAATGCATGTTAGGCTAGATCCAGTCTTATCTTAATGCATGTTAGGCTAGATCCAGTCTTACCTTAATGCTTGTTAGGCTAGATCCAGTCTTACCTTAATGCATGTTAGGCTAGATCCAGTCTTACCTTAATGCATGTTAGGCTAGATCCAGTCTTACCTTAATGCATGTTAGGCTAGATCCAGTCTTACCTTAATGCATGTTAGGCTAGATCCAGTCTTACCTTAATGCATGTTAGGCTAGATCCAGTCTTACCTTAATGCATGTTAGGCTAGATCCAGTCTTACCTTAATGCATGTTAGGCTAGATCCAGTCTTACCTTACAGGCCATGTGTTGTAGTAATGCACACAAACACACACAAACACACACAAACACACACACACACACACACACACCCTCTTGTAGCATTATGTTACTTCCACTCCCTAACCCAACATGACATGATCCATATCATGAGTTATTTTGAACAGTGCAGGCTGATTGTCACGGTGTTAAAAGCTGGCTGGTCTGATCCAGCTGGTTTTAGTGTTGTTCACATAATCAGAGTGTATAGCAGTAGTGTTGGATCTGTGACATCCACCTGTATTGATCACATCTTCACCAACGCTACAGAGCTTTGCTCCAAAGCAATATCAGTTTCCATTGGCTGTAGTGACCATAACAATATCAGTTTCCATTGGCTGTAGAGACCATAACAATATCAGTTCCCATTGGCTGTAGTGACCATAACATTGTGGCAATAACAAGGAAAGCCAAAGGTTGGGCCTAAAGTAATTTAAAAGAGATCATACAAAATATTTTCTCAGGACTCTTTTATTTTTTTTTTGTGACCAATTTATTGTATTTTTTTTGGTGGTACTCTAAACAAACTTGTCCAATCTCTGTTTGCATTTTAAATTGACATAAAGATAAAGTATATATAATTACGATCATAATACAGAATCAAAAAGGCCATCTAAGAGCCAACAACAGTAATCGTCTCTGATTGATTGAGAGATTCAAGGGGCTCTCATCATTAGGTAACATAGTAGATATCTTTAAGCATCAGTTGTCAGAGCAGCTTACCGATCACTGCACCTGTACACAGCCCATCTGTAATTAGCCCACCCAACTACCTCATCCCCATATTGTTATTTATTTTGCTCATTTGCACCCCAGTATCTCTATTTGCACATCATCTCTTGCACATCTATCATTCCAGTGTTAATACTATTTGTAATTATTTTGCACTATGGCCTATTTATTGCCTTACCTCAATAACTTACTACATTTGCACACACTGTATATATATTTTCTATTGTGTTATTGACTGTACGTTTTGTTTACCCCATATGTAACTCTGTGTTGTTGTTTTTATCACACTGCTTTGCTTTATCTTGGCCAGGTCGCAGTTGTAAATGAGAACTTGTTCTCAACTGGCTTACCTGGTTAAATAAAGGTTAAATAAAATAATGCAAAGCATTGACTATTTACAATCATGCACTTCTAAATGAATTTTGTAACTTTGTCCAAGAAGCGTTTAACTGCAGGGCACTCCCACATCATATGAAGGAATGTGCCCACCTGATTTAGGGGACACAGTGAACGGTTGGGAGTTGGGGCCAATTTCATCGTAAACCGTTTCCTTTCATGTTAAATACAGTCTGTGATGCGAAGGTCATATTTTTCCGTATTCTGGTCCAATTAAAGGGTTGTTTAGATTCACTTAGATCTGTGGACCATACTTTTTTAATGGCTAGCTTAGAATATGAGCTTTCCGAAAGTTGTTTATAAATTATAGAGATCAGTCCTTTCGGGAGCCCAGATAATTTATTTATAAATCCCATCATTGGGTGGTTCGGTAGTTGGGTTTCCCCAAGGGACTCCATAGAACATCATAGCTGACCTAAGTTGTAAATATAGAAAAAAAGGAGTTGCCTGGTAATGTCTGTGTGTCTTTCAAATCTTGGAATGTTCTCAAACCATTAGTGTCCATGATATCGATAAAGGTACGGATTCCACATTTAGACCTTTGGGGGATGAAAAAGGCCGCCCTCCAGATCGCAAGGCATTATTGTGAGATATTGGAGGAAGAGCACGCCATTTTGATTCCCAGTTACATTGTTTTTCAATTTTGCGCCAAACAGTGTGAGCAGTAATAGAACCAAAGCCTAGTTGACATTTTCTCAGGACTCTTTTGTTGAAGATGTAAAAAAAAAAACATGTTTTATGTTGGTCTGATGTGTATGAGGAAGTGAATCCAGATGCAGCACTGAAAGTATTTGTACAATTATTCATGCCAATTGTTGACCAGCATGTACCTGTTAAACTAACTGTGAGAGCTGTTAGAGCGCTGTTGATTGATGATGAACTGAAACATGGTGTGGTTGGGTTCTCCCGAGTGGCGCAGCGGTCTAAGGCACTGCGTCTCAGTGCTTGAGGCGTCACTACAGACCTGGGTTCGATCCCAGGCTGTATCACAACCGGCCGTGATCGGGAGTCCCATAGGGCGGCGCACAATTGTCCGGGTTAGTGGAGGGTTTGGCCAGTGGGGGGCTTTACTTGGCTCATCGCACTCTAGCGACTCCTTGTGGCAGGCCAGCGCCTGCAGGCTGACCCTGGTCGTCAGTTGAACAGTGGTTCCTCCGAGACATTGGTGCGGCTGGCACTTCCACATTTTGTTACGTTAATATTTCTAAACTGTAATAACCTTGGTTCATGGCACATTAAAAGGTAATACAGTTTTACAGTTGGACGGTCAATCTAGACAGCAAGAGGTGAAACTTACTTAGCGACATCTGCAGAACAAAGACATACTGTAAGTCTGTACTGTAAGTCTAAACCTAATCAACAGAGAGAGAAGAACTGCTTTCGGAAAGCATTCAGACCCCTTGACTATTTCCACATTTTGTTACGTTACAGCCTAAATTGATTCAATTGTTTTTTTCCCCCTCATCATTCTACACACAATACCCCACAATGACAAAGCAAAAACAGGTTTTTAGAAATTATTGCTAATTTATTACAAATAAAAAACTGAAATATCACCCTTTACTCAGTACTCTCTTGAAGCACCTTTGGCAGCGATTACAGCATCAAGTCTTCTTGGGTATGACGCTACAAGCTTGTCACTCTTGTATTTGGGGAGTTTCTCCCATTCTTCTCTGCAGATCCTCTCAAGCTCTGTGAGGTTGGATGGGGAGCGTCGCTGCACAGCTATTTTCAGGTCTCTCCAGAGATGTTCGATCGGGTTCAAGTCCAGGCTCTGGCTGGGCCACTCAAGGACATTCAGAGACTTGTCCCGAACCCACTCCTGCGTTGTCTTGGCTGTGTGCTTAGGGTCGTTGTCCTGTTGGAAGGTGAACCTTCGCCCCAGTCTGAGGTCCTGAGCACTCTGGAGCAGGTCTTCATCAAGGATCTCTCTGTACTTTGCTCAGTACATCTTTCCCTCGATCCTGACTAGTCTCCCAGTCCCTGCCGCTGAAAAATATCCCCACAGCATGATGCTGCCACCATCATGCTTCACCGACCGTAGGGATGGTGCCAGGTTTCCTCCAGACGTGACACTTGGCATTCAGGCCAAAGAGTTCAATCTTGGTTTCATCAGACCAGATTTAGGTGCCTTTTTGCAAACTCCAAGCGGGCTGTCATGTGCCTTTTACTGAGGAGTGGCTTCCGTCAGAACACCATAACTACCATAAAGGCCTGATTGGTGGAGTCCTGCAGAAATGGTTGTCCTTCTGGAAGGTTCTTCCATCTCCACAGAGGAACTCTGGAGCTCTGTCAGAGTGACCATCAGGTTCTTGGACAATTCCCTCGACCTCATGGCTTGGTTTTTGTTCTGACCTGCACTGTTAACTTTGGGACCTTAGGGTAGACCAGGGATGTTTTCTTGATTAAGTGCGTGACCATTTTCCTGTCCTGCAAAGCATTCAAAATGTGGCGAGTACTTTTGGGTGTCAGGGAAAATGTATGGAGTAAAAAGTGTATCTGATATAGCCTATTTTACACCACCACTACGCGCTTGAACAGTCTTTTTTTGCAATCAGATTTGAGTTATATTATTAGCCTAAATTATGACTGTTCAATCTAATCATCACATTAGGAATAGTAGGTTATCTTACATAAGTCTGCAAATGCGATTATGCTATTATGGGATGCTGTATTATAAAGGTGAATTTTTATGGTGAGAATTAGCTTCCCAAAAACTTGAAACTCAGGCGTGGCTTATGGCTACAGAAACACTGCAGTCTGGCTGGAGCAAACAAAAAAATCAACATTTCTCAGATTTTTCCCAGACCTAATCAATGGTCCCCCTGATGTGGTTTAAGCATTGTTTAAAACATCCAATTTTGTTGTTTTCCTATTTAAAAAAAAAAGTGTGCTTTTGAGAGCTAACATACTAATAATAATTATTTTATTTTTTTGCCGCAATCTTTTTGGTATCAAGTATCGTAATTTTTTTCAAAGTCTGCCCTCTAGAGGATTTAGCCGATAGGAACACATGGCAGTTTGGAAATCTGAAAGAAATACATTTTGTACTTTATTTTAAGTCTCTTTTTTGTTTGCGGTTACAGCAAATGTATCCAAATCAATGAAAGAGCACAAGGATGTGGTAATTAAGGAGCGTGGAATTCAGACACATCATGGGCCAGGCCAGGTCATTATCAATTATTATTTTTTAATTATAGGAAACTTGGTGCGACCAAATCATGTGCTGATGCCATCAACTGAACAAGTTAGTGTAGAACCCTGGACTCAGAGAAAGTTTCTTTCTACAAGCCATCAGTCATCAGCCATCATTCTGCCGAACACTTTAACTGGACTGACCACCTGCTCTGATTCTACGTACATTAGCACACATGCAGTTACACACAGACACAGACATCCACACACATCCATACATTCCCGCTACACACACACACACACACACACACACACACACACACACACACACAACAACTGCTGCTACCAGACTCTTATTATGATTGCAAAATACTGCAAACATTTAGCAAAATACTGCAAACACTTACCCCCCAATCCACCCCCTTTCCCAAAACATGTGTAAATATTGGACTATACATTGTCCCTGCCTGTATTTTACTGATGCTAAAATGTTTCTTGTTTCTTTCTATTGAGTCATTTACTTTATTTATTTATTCGTATTCTTATATTTTATTAATATTTTTTATTAGTATCTTATTGTTGTTGAATTGTTGAGAAGGAATCAGCATTTAGTTGGACGATGTATACCATGTGTATCCTGTATATGAGGGGTGCAGTGGTCTAAGGCACTGCATCTCAGTGCTCGATGCGTCACTACAGACCGAGTGGCGCAGCGGTCTAAGGCACTGCATCTCAGTGCTCGAAGCGTCACTACAGACCGAGTGGCGCAGCGGTCTAAGGCACTGCATCTCAGTGCTAGAGGCGTCACTACAGACCGAGTGGAGCAGCGGTCTAAGGCACTGCATCTCAGTGCTAGAGGCGTCACTACAGACCGAGTGGAGCAGCGGTCTAAGGCACTGCATCTCAGTGCTAGAGGCGTCACTACAGACCGAGTGGAGCAGCGGTCTAAGGCACTGCATCTCAGTGCTCGAAGCGTCACTACAGACCGAGTGGCGCAGCGGTCTAAGGCACTGCATCTCAGTGCTAGAGGCGTCACTACAGACCGAGTGGTTAGTGGTCTAAGGCACTGCATCTCAGAGCTCGAGGCGTCACTACAGACCGAGTGGAGCAGCGGTCTAAGGCACTGCATCTCAGTGCTCGAGGCGTCACTACAGACCGAGTGGAGCAGCGGTCTAAGGCACTGCATCTCAGTGCTCGAGGCGTCACTACAGACCGAGTGGCGCAGCGGTCTAAGGCACTGCATCTCAGTGCTAGAGGCGTCACTACAGACCGAGTGGAGCAGCGGTCTAAGGCACTGCATCTCAGAGCTCGAAGCGTCACTACAGACCGAGTGGTTAGTGGTCTAAGGCACTGCATCTCAGAGCTCGAGGCGTCACTACAGACCGAGTGGAGCAGCGGTCTAAGGCACTGCATCTCAGTGCTCGAGGCGTCACTACAGACCGAGTGGAGCAGCGGTCTAAGGCACTGCATCTCAGAGCTAGAGGCGTCACTACAGACCGAGTTGAGCAGCGGTCTAAGGCACTGCATCTCAGAGCTCGAGGCGTCACTACAGACCGAGTGGAGCAGCGGTCTAAGGCACTGCATCTCAGTGCTCGAGGCGTCACTACAGACCGAGTGGCGCAGCGGTCTAAGGCACTGCATCTCAGAGCTCGAGGCGTCACTACAGACCGAGTGGAGCAGCGGTCTAAGGCACTGCGTCTGAGTGCTCGAGGCGTCACTACAGACCGAGTGGTTCGATCCCAGGCTGTATCACAACCGGCCGTGACCGGGAGTCTCATAGGGCGGCTCACAATTGGCCCAGCGTCGTCCGGGTTAGGGGAGGGTTTGGCCTGGGTAGGCCGTCATTTTAAATAAGAATTTGTTCTTAACTGACTTGCCTAGTTAAGGTGAAAATAAAACAAAATAGAAAATACACTACTAATAAAACATGAAACTATGGGTGAGAGTTGAACTGAAAACCATTTGGATATAATAGGCCTGGATACAGCTGGTATGTTTGGTCATGAGGGGACCGTTACTGTGGTACGTTTTTGAAAGCGTATATATTTTTTCCCGGTTTACATTAATTGACGTTTGAGTAGAGGCCAGATGTTTAGACTAAGTATTATTCTATAATACTGAAGACATTTCTCCAAGCTCAGACAGAGCTTGATTTGGGACCTGTTCTATTCAGAGCCGATGTACCAGTATTCTAGGAACAATAGCTGGCGTAAACTACTCATTAACTAGAGACGTGTGACGAAGTTCTCTCGGCTACTAATTGTACACTGCTGCACCTTTCCAAACGGAGCTTGCCAGTGCAGTACTATTCTATTATTCTATTATACTATTATACTATTCTGGAGAGTGTATTGTTAGTTGTTCTTAAACAGGTACCCGTGTTTACACTGTGTTGAGTCCCCTGTCCCCTGTAGCTCAGGTGGTAGAGCATGGCGCTTGCAACGCCAGGGTTGTGGGTTCGTTTCCCACGGGGGGCAGTATGAAAAATGTATGCACTCACTAACTGTAAGTCGCTCTGGATAAGAGCGTCTGCTAAATGACTAAAACTGTCAAATGTATGTTTAGGAAGGTGTTCTCTGTGTGTCCTTTCTCACTGCTATGTTTAGGATGGACTCTCACAGATGGTGATGGACCTGTCTAGTTTGAGTCTGTGTGTTGTTGAAACCACAGCCTGTGTGCTGTAGTAAGTTAGGTCCAGTTAGGGACTAAAGTGCCCTGCTCTGCCCGGCCTAGCACTGGACCGATACACCATGACGAGCCAGAGACAGACCAGCCTAGCACTGGACCGATACACCATGACGAGCCAGAGACAGACCAGCCGCACTGGACCGATACACCATGACGAGCCAGAGACAGACCAGCCTAGCACTGGACCGATACACCATGACGAGCCAGAGACAGACCAGCCTAGCACTGGACCGATACACCATGACGAGCCAGAGACAGACCAGCCGCACTGAAAATATGGAAAGGATTGATCTGTGTGTCCTGCTAATGAAAGATGGTGTTCTATTGTTAAACAGTCAGGATGATTATTGTGAACACATGAGGCTGCCTGGCCGCCGGGCCCACTGGCTAACAACCAACCACAGACCAGGACAGGACAGACAGGTTTATCTACTGTGTAGTTGAAGCTCTACTCTGGCTGGTGGTTTATCTACTGTGTAGTTGAAGCTCTACTCTGGCTGGTGGTTTATCTACTGTGTAGTTGAGGCTCTACTCTGGCCTGGCTGGTGGTTTATCTACTGTGTAGTTGAGGCTCTACTCTGGCTGGTGGTTTATCTACTGTGTAGTTGAGGCTCTACTCTGGCTGGTGGTTTATCTACTGTGTAGTTGAGGCTCTACTCTGGCCTGGCTGGTGGTTTATCTACTGTGTAGTTGAGGCTCTACTCTGGCCTGGCTGGTGGTTTATCTACTGTGTAGTTGAGGCTCTACTCTGGCTGGTGGTTTATCTACTGTGTAGTTGAGGCTCTACTCTGGCTGGTGGTTTATCTACTGTGTAGTTGAGGCTCTACTCTGGCCTGGCTGGTGGTTTATCTACTGTGTAGTTGAGGCTCTACTCTGGCATGGCTGATGGTTTATCTACTGTGTAGTTGAGGCTCTACTCTGGCCTGGCTGGTGGTTTATCTACTGTGTAGTTGAGGCTCTACTCTGGCCTGGCTGGTGGTTTATCTACTGTGTAGTTGAGTCTCTACTCTGGCCTGGCTGGTGGTTTATCTACTGTGTAGTTGAGGCTCTACTCTGGCTGGTGGTTTATCTACTGTGTAGTTGAAGCTCTACTCTGGCCTGGCTGGTGGTTTATCTACTGTGTAGTTGAGGCTCTACTCTGGCTGGTGGTTTATCTACTGTGTAGTTGAAGCTCTACTCTGGCCTGGCTGGTGGTTTATCTACTGTGTAGTTGAAGCTCTACTCTGGCCTGGCTGGTGGTTTATCTACTGTGTAGTTGAGGCTCTACTCTGGCATGGCTGGTGGTTTATCTACTGTGTAGTTGAGGCTCTACTCTGGCATGGCTGATGGTTTATCTACTGTGTAGTTGAGGCTCTACTCTGGCCTGGCTGGTGGTTTATCTACTGTGTAGTTGAAGCTCTACTCTGGCATGGCTGGTGGTTTATCTACTGTGTAGTTGAGGCTCTAGTCTGGCTGGTGGTTTATCTACTGTGTAGTTGAGGCTCTAGTCTGGCTGGTGGTTTATCTACTGTGTAGTTGAGGCTCTAGTCTGGCTGGTGGTTTATCTACTGTGTAGTTGAGGCTCTAGTCTGGCTGGTGGTTTATCTACTGTGTAGTTGAGGCTCTACTCTGGCTGGTGGTTTATCTACTGTGTAGTTGAGGCTCTACTCTGGCATGGCTGGTGGTTTATCTACTGTGTAGTTGAGGCTCTACTCTGGCATGGCTGATGGTTTATCTACTGTGTAGTTGAGGCTCTACTCTGGCATGGCTGATGGTTTATCTACTGTGTAGTTGAAGCTCTACTCTGGCATGGCTGATGGTTTATCTACTGTTTAGTTGAAGCTCTACTCTGGCATGGCTGATGGTTTATCTACTGTGTAGTTGAGGCTCTACTCTGGCATGGCTGATGGTTTATCTACTGTGTAGTTGAGGCTCTACTCTGGCATGGCTGATGGTTTATCTACTGTGTAGTTGAAGCTCTACTCTGGCATGGCTGATGATTTATCTACTGTGTAGTTGAAGCTCTACTCTGGCCTGGCTGGTGGTTTATCTACTGTGTAGTTGAGGCTCTAGTCTGGCTGGTGGTTTATCTACTGTGTAGTTGAGGCTCTAGTCTGGCTGGTGGTTTATCTACTGTGTAGTTGAGGCTCTAGTCTGGCTGGTGGTTTATCTACTGTGTAGTTGAGGCTCTACTCTGGCATGGCTGGTGGTTTATCTACTGTGTAGTTGAGGCACTACTCTGGCATGGCTGGTGGTTTATCTACTGTGTAGTTGAGGCTCTACTCTGGCATGGCTGATGGTTTATCTACTGTGTAGTTGAGGCTCTACTCTGGCATGGCTGGTGGTTTATCTACTGTGTAGTTGAGGCTCTACTCTGGCATGGCTGGTGGTTTATCTACTGTGTAGTTGAGGCTCTAGTCTGGCTGATGGTTTATCTACTGTGTAGTTGAGGCTCTACTCTGGCTGGTGGTTTATCTACTGTGTAGTTGAGGCTCTACTCTGGCTGGTGGTTTATCTACTGTGTAGTTGAGGCTCTACTCTGGCATGGCTGGTGGTTTATCTACTGTGTAGTTGAGGCTCTACTCTGGCATGGCTGGTGGTTTATCTACTGTGTAGTTGAGGCTCTACTCTGGCATGGCTGGTGGTTTATCTACTGTGTAGTTGAGGCTCTACTCTGGCATGGCTTGTGGTTTATCTACTGTGTAGTTGAAGCTCTACTCTGGCATGGCTGCTGGTTTATCTACTGTGTAGTTGAGGCTCTACTCTGGCATGGCTGATGGTTTATCTACTGTGTAGTTGAGGCTCTACTCTGGCATGGCTGATGGTTTATCTACTGTGTAGTTGAGGCTCTACTCTGGCATGGCTGGTGGTTTATCTACTGTGTAGTTGAAGCTCTACTCTGGCATGGCTGATGGTTTATCTACTGTGTAGTTGAAGCTCTACTCTGGCATGGCTGATGGTTTATCTACTGTGTAGTTGAGGCTCTACTCTGGCATGGCTGATGGTTTATCTACTGTGTAGTTGAGGCTCTACTCTGGCTGATGGTTTATCTACTGTGTAGTTGAGGCTCTACTCTGGCTGATGGTTTATCTACTGTGTAGTTGAGGCTCTACTCTGGCATGGCTGGTGGGTTATCTACTGTGTAGTTGAGGCTCTACTCTGGCATGGCTGATGGTTTATCTACTGTGTAGTTGAGGCTCTACTCTGGCATGGCTGGTGGTTTATCTACTGTGTAGTTGAGGCTCTACTCTGGCATGGCTGGTGGTTTAACTACTGTGTAGTTGAGGCTCTACTCTGGCATGGCTGATGGTTTATCTACTGTGTAGTTGAGGCTCTAGTCTGGCTGGTGGTTTATCTACTGTGTAGTTGAGGCTCTACTCTGGCATGGCTGATGGTTTATCTACTGTGTAGTTGAGGCTCTACTCTGGCATGGCTGGTGGTTTATCTACTGTGTAGTTGAGGCTCTACTCTGGCATGGCTGATGGTTTATCTACTGTGTAGTTGAGGCTCTAGTCTGGCTGGTGGTTTATCTACTGTGTAGTTGAGGCTCTACTCTGGCATGGCTGGTGGTTTATCTACTGTGTAGTTGAGGCACTACTCTGGCATGGCTGGTGGTTTATCTACTGTGTAGTTGAGGCTCTACTCTGGCATGGCTGATGGTTTATCTACTGTGTAGTTGAGGCTCTACTCTGGCATGGCTGGTGGTTTATCTACTGTGTAGTTGAGGCTCTACTCTGGCATGGCTGGTGGTTTATCTACTGTGTAGTTGAGGCTCTAGTCTGGCTGATGGTTTATCTACTGTGTAGTTGAGGCTCTACTCTGGCTGGTGGTTTATCTACTGTGTAGTTGAGGCTCTACTCTGGCTGGTGGTTTATCTACTGTGTAGTTGAGGCTCTACTCTGGCATGGCTGGTGGTTTATCTACTGTGTAGTTGAGGCTCTACTCTGGCATGGCTGGTGGTTTATCTACTGTGTAGTTGAGGCTCTACTCTGGCATGGCTGGTGGTTTATCTACTGTGTAGTTGAGGCTCTACTCTGGCATGGCTTGTGGTTTATCTACTGTGTAGTTGAAGCGCTACTCTGGCATGGCTGCTGGTTTATCTACTGTGTAGTTGAGGCTCTACTCTGGCATGGCTGATGGTTTATCTACTGTGTAGTTGAGGCTCTACTCTGGCATGGCTGATGGTTTATCTACTGTGTAGTTGAGGCTCTACTCTGGCATGGCTGGTGGTTTATCTACTGTGTAGTTGAAGCTCTACTCTGGCATGGCTGATGGTTTATCTACTGTGTAGTTGAAGCTCTACTCTGGCATGGCTGATGGTTTATCTACTGTGTAGTTGAGGCTCTACTCTGGCATGGCTGATGGTTTATCTACTGTGTAGTTGAGGCTCTACTCTGGCATGGCTGATGGTTTATCTACTGTGTAGTTGAAGCTCTACTCTGGCATGGCTGATGGTTTATCTACTGTGTAGTTGAAGCTCTACTCTGGCCTGGCTGGTGGTTTATCTACTGTGTAGTTGAGGCTCTAGTCTGGCTGGTGGTTTATCTACTGTGTAGTTGAGGCTCTAGTCTGGCTGGTGGTTTATCTACTGTGTAGTTGAGGCTCTAGTCTGGCTGGTGGTTTATCTACTGTGTAGTTGAGGCTCTACTCTGGCATGGCTGGTGGTTTATCTACTGTGTAGTTGAGGCTCTACTCTGGCATGGCTGGTGGTTTATCTACTGTGTAGTTGAGGCTCTACTCTGGCATGGCTGATGGTTTATCTACTGTGTAGTTGAGGCTCTACTCTGGCATGGCTGGTGGTTTATCTACTGTGTAGTTGAGGCTCTACTCTGGCATGGCTGGTGGTTTATCTACTGTGTAGTTGAGGCTCTACTCTGGCTGATGGTTTATCTACTGTGTAGTTGAGGCTCTACTCTGGCTGATGGTTTATCTACTGTGTAGTTGAGGCTCTACTCTGGCATGGCTGGTGGTTTATCTACTGTGTAGTTGAGGCTCTACTCTGGCATGGCTGATGGTTTATCTACTGTGTAGTTGAGGCTCTACTCTGGCATGGCTGGTGGTTTATCTACTGTGTAGTTGAGGCTCTACTCTGGCATGGCTGGTGGTTTATCTACTGTGTAGTTGAGGCTCTACTCTGGCATGGCTGATGGTTTATCTACTGTGTAGTTGAGGCTCTAGTCTGGCTGGTGGTTTATCTACTGTGTAGTTGAGGCTCTACTCTGGCATGGCTGATGGTTTATCTACTGTGTAGTTGAAGCTCTACTCTGGCATGGCTGGTGGTTTATCTACTGTGTAGTTGAAGCTCTACTCTGGCATGGCTGGTGGTTTATCTACTGTGTAGTTGAGGCTCTACTCTGGCATGGCTGGTGGTTTATCTACTGTGTAGTTGAAGCTCTATAGACCTGGGTCACCAATGTACCCAAGCCCTACTCTACACTCAGGCTCAGTAACACTCTCCTCCCCCTCTCTGTCCCCCATGGGAATCGAACACACAATCCTGGCGTTGCAAGCACCGTGCTCTACCCTCCCTCATCCCTCTCTCTCCCTCCCACCCTCGTCCCTCTATCTATCCCCTCTCCCCCTTTACTCCCCTTTCATCCCCTTTCATCCCGTCTCTCTTTCCTCCTCTCCCTCTCTCTTCCCCTCTCTTCCCCTCTCTCTCTCTCTCGCTCTCTCTCTCTCTCTCACACACATTGTGCTCAGGGTGCTCCATGGCCAGGCCAGCACCACCACCACGCTCCATGTGACCAGCCCACGTGGGGTTAGTGCAGAGCGGGAGAGGAGAGCTGGACTGCTGCCTCCACTGGCCCTCGTCATGGGCTATATGGCCAAAATATCATATCACAATATTTTTCACATTTTTGACAGTATTTTACTTTATGAGTAGTTCATGACCCTAGGTTGGCAACACATACATTCTAAGTGATTTCAATGTGGCTTTCTCCATTCTGATTGTTTTATACTGTTCAATCTAACTTCAAACCTCCCACAATTCAGCATTTTCATCCATTTTCTTTTGTTATCAATTCCAGTTTCCACACTGTGCCACACAGGGTTGCATGATATGGGCAAAAAACCTAGGCCTAGTTCATTGGTGAACTGTTGGAATCATGGAAATATAATGATTGTTCCACTTCTATAGTTGGAATATAGTGTGCAGCACCTTGAATACATTGTTGACATGACAACGAATGAATAAACAAGGGAGGAATTATTGACAGGGTTGGAACCAAAGTGTTGGTCAGTGTTTCCAGGGGACCCTAATTAGATGTTACATTACATGTTTTCTTACGAGAAACCAAGCTCTGTCTGTTTTCTAACCTCCCGAGTGGCGCAGTGGTCTAAGGTACTGCATTGCAGTGCTAGCTGTGCCACTAGAGATCCTGGTTCGAATCCAGGCTCTGTCGTAGCTGGCCGCGACCGGGAGACCCATGGGGCGGCGCACAATTGGCCCAGCGTCGTCCAGGGTAGGGGAGGGAATGGCCGGCAGGGATGTAGCTCAGTTGGTAGAGCATGGCTTTTGCAACGCCAGGGTTGTGGGTTCGATTCCCATGGGGGGCCAGTATTAAAAATAAAATAATGTATGCACTCACTAACTGTAAGTCGCTCTGGATAAGAGCGTCTGCTAAATGACTAAAAATGTAAAAATGTAAAAATGTAAAATGAGAAACACTATTTTCACGCCACTTCAATACAGCTACGACAGGAAGTGATTTTTGTAGCAGGTTAGGAGAGCATTTTCACTAACCCTTATCCTAACCTTAACCTAATTCTCCTAACCTGCTGTGTAAATTTTCCTAACCTGTTACAAAAAAGTATCTTCCAGTCGTAGCTGAATCGAAGTGGCGTGAAAAGAGTGTGTCCCGTTTTCTTACCTAATGCAGCTAACCAGCTAGCTAACATATTCATGCTATTTCCACACATATTTAGAATATACCGTTGCACAAACAACACGTTTATCTAGGCCAAACACCAGTACTGGTACCAGGCTGTATTAGCTAGCTAGCTGCGTTTGCTCTGACTCTTAGTACATTTAGCAAGCTAGCTAATGTTAGCCAGCTAACTAGTGATTAGCATTACCGGCTAACACAATTTATTTTAGCCACAGCTTGCTAAGAAAAAACAAACTAGCACACAGTAGTTACCAGACAGTAAGATAAAAACTAATAGTGTAATTACAGAGCGTTTGTCAAAAGCAGCATTGTTGTCACCAACATCTTGTTGCATTTATCTGACTATGCAGACTGCAGAGTGAACGGCAATGAAGTGC